>NC_084625.1:54465215-54557934 GCF_033978795.1 Nerophis ophidion | reverse complement strand
AATATGACTTTTACACACACAGAAGTATTTTTGGAATATGACTTTTACACACGCAGAAGTATTTTTGGAATATGACTTTTACACACGGCATAACTCGGTCAATGCTTTTAATAAATGAAAAAAGCCCACAGGCGGAGTCTGGAAGTGAATGAATGAATGAAAACATCTCCTTTCCTTTCTAAATAAATTGATTGGGGGCCTCGTGCATAAGTGGGGAAAAAAGCAGCAACAAATGAGTTTCACCTTAGTCTTTGCAATGAAGGGCTCAGTAATCAGGGTAATTGCACGTAATGACCCCGCTCACATGCTAGGGCCTGGGGTTCGATGCCAGTCCCTTCTGTCAAAGTCCTCGCCCCCACTGGTGCTGTCATTAGCATTGCAGGGCTCTGAGGCATCTCCTGCTGGGAGGCGTGATTAGGATGGGTGCTGACACTCCACACTTCTTCTTCTTCTTTGCTTTCCTCTACCTGCCGTTCAGCTTTTTGGAAGACTGCAGATTGACCTGGCAATGCAACCTTGTTATTTCCACGAGAACGGGACTGTGGTGACGTGAGATCCCAGCTGAACGTGACACGTCTGATGAGTTCAACCTGGTGTCATTCTTGGAATTGAACAAGCCCGAGTTGTAATAATAAATTGAGTTCTTTGTACGCTTTTTCTGTCACGTTTGAATTTTAAACAAAGATTGAAAACCAAATATACAATGCTGACCTGAAACTGTAATCTGGCTGTGAGCAGGCTATACTGTGTAAAATACTTTGATGTTTATCTTGGGGCTAATCACCTTCACCCTCCTCAAACCAGCTATGCTGAAGAAACAAGTCCATGTCAGAAAAGCAACACATTTAGCTGAACTTCAGCAATTTTGTGGTGAAAAATGTGCACAGAAGATTGTGGATGACTACCAAAAGCACCTTATTGCAGGTAAACTTGCCAAGGGACATGTAAGCAAATATGAACATTGCTGTATGTATACTTTTGATTGCTCACATTTTCAGTAGAGACATAATACATTCATAAAAGAAGCAAACTTCATGAATGTATTTTGTGAGCAACAAGTATGTGCTCCAATCACTCTGCTTGCAGGCGACCATTTACTTTTGTCATTTAGCGGGCAGCAGATGATATTTGTCCAGTCTTAACGTCCGCATCCTTGTCTGCTAATTGATGTTTCCCTCCCACCAGATTATGGATGGCAGCCTGAGCCAGATTGGCAGCTGCAGGAATGTTATTACCCGCCAGTCGGACACCGGGCGGGCTGTGATTGGAGTTCTGCTGCCGGGCCCCAGGGGACGTGATGGGGGCCCAGACAAGAGATAATTAACCATCTGAGGCCACAAGCCCACAGGCCACAAGCGGGAGACTGAATGAGAAGAAGAAGAAGTGTAATAACAAGAAGATGCTGCTAACCCCCAGCATGACCGTGATATGAAGAAGGTAGCACATTTCATTCTCTACTAAACACTGTGCTAACTTCACATATTATATAAATGTTGCTAACCCCCAGCATGATCGTGGTATGCAGCATATTTCCTTCTCTACTAAACACTGTGCTAACTTCACATATTATATAAATGTTGCTAACCCCCAACATGACCGTGATATGAAGAAGGTAGCACATTTCATTCTCTACTAAACACTGTGCTAACTTCACATATTATATAAATGTTGCTAACCCCCAGCATGATCGTGATATGTAGCACATTTCCTTCTCTACTAAACACTGTGCTAACTTCACATATTATATAAATGTTGCTAACCCCCAGCATGATCGTGGTATGCAGCATATTTCCTTCTCTACTAAACACTGTGCTAACTTCACATATTATATAAATGTTGCAAACCCCCAGCATGATCGTGGTATGTAGCACATTTCATTCTCCACTAAACACTGTGCTAACTTCACATATTATATAAATGTTGCTAACCCCCAGCATGATCGTGATATGTAGCACATTTCCTTCTCTACTAAACACTGTGCTAACTTCACATATTATATAAATGTTGCTAACCCCCAGCATGATCGTGATATGTAGCACATTTCCTTCTCTACTAAACACTGTGCTAACTTCACATATTATATAAATGTTGCTAACCCCCAGCATGATCATGGTATGCAGCATATTTCCTTCTCTACTAAACACTGTGCTAACTTCACATATTATATAAATGTTGCTAACCCCCAACATGACCGTGATATGAAGAAGGTAGCACATTTCATTCTCCACTAAACACTGTGCTAACTTCACATATTATATAAATGTTGCTAACCCCCAGCATGATCGTGGTATGCAGCATATTTCCTTCTCTACTAAACACTGTGCTAACTTCACATATTGTCAGAGGTGCTTAATACCACGCTATGTTTACTTTGTACATCAACTGTAGTGCAACTTACTTTTGACTTTTACGTGAGCATTTTTGTGAAGAAGGACTACTTACACATCAGTCCAACCATTAAAAGTATTGTGATTAGCACCATGTTGTTTATAATTTATTGATCACTGTTTGAGTTGTTCAGCTACCCGGTCACATGACTTTGGTTCAACGTAAACAAAAGACTTTTGACTCATTTCACCAAACAAACACATGTGGACGTTCATTTGTGTCCTTTTTTACACTAAATTGATGTCACTTCTTTTTTTGCATTTGAATTTTGTGAACTGAATGTTTTTACATCAAATTATTCTGACAATTGCATTGAAAAAAAAGCCTGTGTTTTAAAATTGAGTGTATACAAATTCAGTGTGTAAAAAATGTATTCTAATGAAATTCAGTGCATAAATATTCTGTGCTAAAAAGTTCAGTTTCAAAATTCCCTGCTTCAAAAAGCCAGACTTGCTCCTGGTGAATTAAAACTGAAGCCATCCATCCTGTCTCAGAAGCAGCCAATGAGGTGAAAACTTTGAAGTCACGTGACACGCTCTTGCAAAACAGCCTAACAAAGGCAGTTAACTCCTCTCAATGATACAACATCATTAAGATGTATATATATATATATATATATATATATATACAATTGTATATACATAATTGTATATATATAGAAATATATATTGTATAATTGTACATATATATATAAATATAAATATATATATATATATATATACATATTAGATTAGAGTAGATAGATAGTACTTTATTTATTCCGTCAGGAGAGTTCCTTCAGGAAAATTACAATTTTCAGCACAATCCCATTCAAGATCAGACAAATATTAAAGGGAGACAGAACAGGATTGCTGCCGGGTCTGCCGGCTTCCAGCGACCCTTACAAAAAAAGATGAGATACAGGTAAACAAGGGGGGGAGAAAAAAATAGAAGATTAAAATAAAATAAAAAAATCGGTCTTAGCCTGGGCCCTGGAGAGGGGGTGCAGACTGAGGCCAAGGGAAAAAAACAACAACTCATAGCCATAGTACACATATATACACACACATATATATATATATATATATATATATATATATATATATATATATATATATATATATATATATATGTATGTATATATGAGATGGTGTCCAGCACCCCCCGTGACCCCAAAAGGGACAAGAGGTATAAAAAAAATGGAGGGCAATAGTTCAACAATGTATTTTCAATCCAAACAACACAAGAGCATTAGAGCAAGTTTAAAAGTCAACACTAAACAGCCACAACAGACACAGAAGATCTTGATGGTCTGTTCAAGAACCAAAGAACAAAAAAGAAAAATAATTTGACCTTGTGTCTGGGAAAATGTGTAACATTCTGGAACATTCTGGGAGTTTCAGAGTGATAAACGAGCAATGACTTGAATGCTTCCCATCCCTAGTGGACACCACTGGTCAGTGCAGGTCAGAATAGTCTTCTTCTTCTTCTTCTCATTTCTTTGGCAATAGAAAAAAGTGAAACAAGCCCCCCAAAAATCAGAATGCACGATAATGAGACTGCTTTTCCAAATAATTAATTATCAGCCTGCTGTATTTTGTGCTGATGAATTATGCAAAAAGCCTGCATGGCGTCAAGATGAACGAGCTGAAAGCCAATTGCTCAGACACAATTTCCCTTGCTTTGCATAAAATGTCTGGAAATGTCTCAACAATTGACTTTGCTCCATTTTTCCTGGACTTCCCGTCTTTACAACACTTCTTTTGCATCACATTCCTCACAGACGTGAACGATGCTCATCCCACAGACTTATCTTAGATCTCAACATTACCACACCAGAACATTCCACACCAGACCGTTTTACACCTGACCATTCCACACCAGACTGTTCTACACCAGACTGTTCCACACCAGACTGTTCTACACCAGACTGTTCTACACCAGACTGTTCTACACCTGACCATTCCACACCAGACTGTTCTACACCAGACTGTTCTACACCTGACCATTCCACACCAGACTGTTCTACACCAGACCGTTCTACACCAGACTGTTCTACACCTGACCGTTCTACACCAGACCGTTCTACACCAGACTGTTCTACACCAGACCGTTCTACACCTGACCATTCCACACCAGACTGTTCCACACCAGACCGTTCTACACCAGTCCGTTCTACACCAGACTGTTCTACACCAGACCGTTCTACACCTGACCATTCCACACCAGACTGTTCTACACCAGACCGTTCTATACCAGACCGTTCTACACCAGACTGTTCTACACCAGACCGTTCTACACCTGACCATTCCACACCAGACTGTTCTACACCAGACCGTTCTACACCAGACTGTTCTACACCAGACCGTTCTACACCTGACCGTTCTACACCTGACCATTCCACACCAGACCGTTCTACACCTGACCATTCCACACCAGACTGTTCTACACCAGACTGTTCTACACCAGACCGTTCCACACCAGACCGTTCCACACCAGACCGTTCTACACCAGACCGTTCTACACCAGACTGTTCCACACCAGACCATTCCACAAACCATGCCAGGTGAGACATAATCCATGGATCTTCAGAGCTGATGTTGTCACACACAAACACAACCTAGTAATTCCATAGTTTCTCCTCCAAGGCGGCTGATGGAAGTTCAATGAAAGAAGCGACCTGACACAGGTGGATGAAAGAAGTGACCTGACACAGGTGGATGAAAGAAGCGACCTGACACAGGTGGATGAAAGAAGCGACCTGACACAGGTGGATGAAAGAAGCGACCTGACACAGGTGGATGAAAGAAGCGACCTGACACAGGTGGATGAAAGAAGCGACCTGACACAGGTGGATGAAAGAAGCGACCTGACACAGGTGGATGAAAGAAGCGACCTGACACAGGTGGATGAAAGAAGAGACCTGACACAGGTGGATGAAAGAAGCGACCTGACACAGGTGGATGAAAGAAGCGACCTGACACAGGTGGATGAAAGAAGCGACCTGACACAGGTGGATGAAAGAAGTGAGCTGACACAGGTGGATGAAAGAAGCGACCCGACACAGGTGGATGAAAGAAGTGACCTGACACAGGTGGATGAAAGAAGCGACCTGACACAGGTGGATGAAAGAAGCGACCTGACACAGGTGGATGAAAGAAGCGACCTGACACAGGTGGATGAAAGAAGAGACCTGACACAGGTGGATGAAAGAAGCGACCTGACACAGGTGGATGAAAGAAGCGACCTGACACAGGTGGATGAAAGAAGCGACCTGACACAGGTGGATGAAAGAAGTGAGCTGACACAGGTGGATGAAAGAAGCGACCTGACACAGGTGGATGAAAGAAGTGAGCTGACACAGGTGGATGAAAGAAGCGAGCTGACACAGGTGGATGAAAGAAGCGACCTGACACAGGTGGATGAAAGAAGCGAGCTGACACAGGTGGATGAAAGAAGCGAGCTGACACAGGTGGATGAAAGAAGCGAGCTGACACAGGTGGATGAAAGAAGCGACCTGACACAGGTGGATGAAAGAAGCGAGCTGACACAGGTGGAAACAGTATTAAAGTGCGTGCTCAACATGAATATTGACGTCCTCCTGTTTCAATGAAGAGTCAGAGTTTGAAGCATCAGGCTGACATGAATGTGCTGACCTAGCTTAATTACTTCATTGGTCTCTTTGCTAGCGTTTGTATTCATGATAGTACTTTATTGATTCCTTCAGGAAAATTAAAAAATGAGTTAGTATTTTGTACTCTCAAGGCTCCTGATGACAGTAAGAAAGACATTTTCTTTCTTTTGATTCTCATAAATCCCCACAAGTCAGTTATTTCTATTTCTCAATCACAGGACAAGAAGTATTTGTCAGTCAAGTGAAGCAGTTGAAAGACGAGCTACACACACCTGTAGCTAGCATTCACATGGAGACGATACAGTGAGTGCTTCTGCATGCTAGCTATTATTGATATCATCCTGCATTTCTGTAGCATGTTACTACTTTAGTCAGACATGAAGGGACACACAGTAAGACTTTACACAGGAGTGTGAGGTCTTCACAGGTGGTGATAATCATCAAGACAAGCCAGCAGAGGAGCCAAGACCATGGAAACTGGAGTCCTATGGGAACTGGACAACTGGACAACTGGACAATTCAACCCCTCAAACTGCTGCCACAGCATTGACAGTCAAACAGAGACTACCCCACTCACTCCACTGCTGCGCCGTACCAAAGTCTACATTTGCGTGAGCCTCCACTCGGACAACTAGCACCTCCAACTCATTATTGGTGAAATTCTCTGTCTTCTTCATCATCTTTGTCTTCAAACTGTGCAGAGTTGAGGCTCTCAGGCCAATTTAAATATGATTTGTATGTCAGGGTGTGAGACACATTCAAACCCTGTCCTCTTCTCTGTGTGGCAGCTGAGTGACATGTGCTCTGATATCTGCAACCACAACATGTACAACTTGTCATGAGGACTGCTATTGTGTCGCCATGGACATCACACCTGATCTCCAGTGTTTCACCTGACCACAGAACTTTCCTCAGAAGGTCTTATCTTTGTCCATGAAACAACAATGGAGCTACTTGGCCACAATACCCGGCAATATGTTTGGAAGTGAAAAGGTGAGGCATTTAATCCCAGGAACACCAAGCATACCGTCAAGCATGGTGGTGGTAGTATTATGCTCTGGGCCTGTTTTGCTGCAAATGGAACTACTGCTTTAAATGGGATAATGAAAAGAAGAATTACCTCCAAATTCTTCAGTTCAACCATTTCTCATGCTTGTATTTCCCTATTCACTACTCTATATTTAGTTTTTTCATAATAATAACATTCACAACAAAAATTCCTTGTGGCCTGACTTACTAAAAGAACCAATCACAAACTAATCTATAAATTATTGTGCCTAAATCTAGCTAACCACGCAATGTAAACCCATCAGAAACAACCTAAGTCAAGTCTTTGCCTCTTTAGCTTCCAAACACACCCCAGTGCAGTGTTGTCGACTTGCAGTGTTGTCGACTATCAGTGTTGTCAACTTGCAGTGTTGTAAACTAGCAGTGTTGTCAACTTACAGTGTTGTCAACTAGCAGTGTTGTCAACTTGCAGTGTTGTCGACTAGCAGTGTTGTCAACTTGCAGTGTTGTAAACTAGCAGTGTTGTCAACTTACAGTGTTGTCAATTTGCAGTGTTGTCGACTTGCAGTGTTGTCAACTAGCAGTGTTGTCAACTAGCAGTGTTGTCGACTAGCAGTGTTGTCAACTAGCAGTGTTGTCGACTAGCAGTGTTGTCAACTAGCAGTGTTGTCAACTTACAGTGTTGTCAACTTACAGTGTTGTCAACTTGCAGTGTTGTCAACTAGCAGTGTTGTCGACTAGCAGTGTTGTCAACTAGCAGTGTTGTCAACTTACAGTGTTGTCAACTTACAGTGTTGTCAACTAGCAGTGTTGTCAACTAGCAGTGTTGTCGACTAGCAGTGTTGTCAACTAGCAGTGTTGTCAACTAGCAGTGTTGTCGACTAGCAGTGTTGTCAACTAGCAGTGTTGTCAACTTACAGTGTTGTCGACTTGCAGTGTTGTCGACTTGCAGTGTTGTCAACTAGCAGTGTTGTCAACTTGCAGTGTTGTCAACTAGCAGTGTTGTCAACTTGCAGTGTTGTCAACTAGCAGTGTTGTCGACTTGCAGTGTTGTCGACTAGCAGTGTTGTCAACTTGCAGTGTTGTCGACTAGCAGTGTTGTCGACTAGCAGTGTTGTCAACTTGCAGTGTTGTCAACTTGCAGTGTTGTCAACTAGCAGTGTTGTAAACTTGCAGTGTTGTCATCTTACAGTGTTGTCGACTTGCAGTGTTGTCGACTTGCAGTATTGTCAACTAGCAGTGTTGTCAACTTGCAGTGTTGTCGACTAGCAGTGTTGTCAACTTGCAGTGTTGTCGACTAGCAGTGTTGTCGACTAGAAGTGTTGTCAACTTGCAGTGTTGTCAACTAGCAGTGTTGTCAACTTGCAGTGTTGTCAACTTGCAGTGTTGTCAACTTACAGTGTTGTCGACTTGCAGTGTTGTCGACTTGCAGTGTTGTCAACTAGCAGCGTTGTCAACTTGCAGTGTTGTCGACTAGCAGTGTTGTCGACTAGCAGTGTTGTCAACTTACAGTGTTGTCAACTTGCAGTGTTGTCAACTAGCAGTGTGGTCAACTTGCAGTGTTGTCAACTTACAGTGTTGTCGACTTGCAGTGTTGTCGACTTGCAGTGTTGTCAACTAGCAGTCTTGTCAACTTGCAGTGTTGTCGACTAGCAGTGTTGTCGACTAGCAGTGTTGTCAACTTGCAGTGTTGTCAACTTGCAGTGTTGTCAACTTGCAGTGTTGTCAACTAGCAGTGTTGTCAACTTGCAGTGTTGTCAACTTACAGTGTTGTCAACTAGCAGTGTTGTAAACTAGCAGTGTTGTCAACTTACAGTGTTGTCAACTAGCAGTGTTGTAAACTAGCAGTGTTGTCAACTTACAGTGTTGTCAACTAGCAGTGTTGTAAACTAGCAGTGATGTCAACTTACAGTGTTGTCAACTAGCAGTGTTGTCAACTAGCAGTGTTGTCAACTTGCAGTGTTGTCAACTTACAGTGTTGTCAACTAGCAGTGTTGTCAACTTACAGTGTTGTCAACTTGCAGTGTTGTCAACTTGCAGTGTTGTCAACTAGCAGTGTTGTCAACTTACAGTGTTGTCAACTTACAGTGTTGTCAACTAGCAGTGTTGTCAACTAGCAGTGTTGTCAACTAGCAGTGTTGCCATCTAGTAGTGTTGTCAACTTGCAGTTTTGTCAACATGCAGTGTTGTAAACTAGCAGTGTTGTCAACTTACTGTGTTGTCAACTAGCGGTGTTGTCAACTTACAGTGTTGTCAACTAGCAGTGTTGTCAACTTGTAGTGTTGTCAACTTACGGTGTTGTCAACTAGCAGTGTTGTCAACTTACAGTGTTGTCAACTAGCGGTGTTGTCAACTTGCAGTGTTGTCAACTAGCAGTGTTGTCATCTAGTAGTGTTGTCAACTTGCAGTTTTGTCAACATGCAGTGTTGTAAACTAGCAGTGTTGTCAACTTATAGTGTTGTCAACTAGCAGTATTGTCAACTTACAGTGTTGTCAACTAGCAGTGTTGTCAACTTGCAGTGTTGTCAACTTACAGTGTTGTCAACTAGCAGTGTTGTCAACTTGTAGTGTTGTCAACTTACGGTGTTGTCAACTAGCAGTGTTGTCAACTTACAGTGTTGTCAACTAGCGGTGTTGTCAACTTGCAGTGTTGTCAACTAGCAGTGTTGTCATCTAGTAGTGTTGTCAACTTGCAGTTTTGTCAACATGCAGTGTTGTAAACTAGCAGTGTTGTCAACTTATAGTGTTGTCAACTAGCAGTGTTGTCAACTTACAGTGTTGTCAACTAGCAGTGTTGTCAACTTGCAGTGTTGTCAACTTACAGTGTTGTCAACTAGCATATTTGTCAACTAGCAGTGTTGTCAACTTACAGTGTTGTCAACTAGCAGTGTTGTCAACTAGCAGTGTTGTCAACTTGCAGTGTTGTCAACTTACGGTGTTGTCAACTTCCAGTGTTGTCAACTTACAGTGTTGTCAACTTGCAGTGTTGTCAACTTTCAGTGTTGTCAACTTCCAGTGTTGTCAACTAGCAGTGTTGTCAACTAGCAGTGTTGTCAACTTACAGTGTTGTCAACTTACAGTGTTGTCAACTTACAGTGTTGTCAACTAGCAGTGTTGTCAACTTGCAGTGTTGTCAACTTACAGTGTTGTCAACTAGCAGTGTTGTCAACTTGCAGTGTTGTCAACTAGCAGTGTTGTCAACTTACAGTGTTGTCAACTTACAGTGTTGTCAACTAGCAGTGTTGTCAACTTGCAGTGTTGTCAACTTACAGTGTTGTCAACTTACAGTGTTGTCAACTAGCAGTGTTGTCAACTTGCAGTGTTGTCGACTAGCAGTGTTGTCAACTTGCAGTGTTGTCGACTAGCAGTGTTGTCAACTTACAGTGTTGTCAACTTGCAGTGTTGTCGACTAGCAGTGTTGTCAACTTACAGTGTTGTCAACTTGCAGTGTTGTCAACTTGCAGTGTTGTCGACTAGCAGTGTTGTCAACTTGCAGTGTTGTCAACTTACAGTGTTGTCAACTTACAGTGTTGTCGACTAGCAGTGTTGTCAACTTGCAGTGTTGTCAACTTACAGTGTTGTCAACTTACAGTGTTGTCAACTTACAGTGTTGTCAACTTACAGTGTTGTCAACTAGCAGTGTTGTCAACTTGCAGTGTTGTCAACTTACGGTGTTGTCAACTTCCAGTGTTGTCAACTTCCAGTGTTGTCAACTAGCAGTGTTGTCAACTTCCAGTGTTGTCAACTAGCAGTGTTGTCAACTTACAGTGTTGTCAACTAGCAGTGTTGTCAACTTACAGTGTTGTCAACTTGCAGTTGTCAACTTACAGTGTTGTCAACTAGCAGTGTTGTCAACTTACAGTGTTGTCAACTTGCAGTGTTGTCAACTTACAGTGTTGTCAACTTACAGTGTTGTCAATTTGCAGTGTTGTCCACTTGGCGACGAAAAATTATCGAATTTTTCGAAGTCCTGTTTGTGACTTTCTTTCGCCAAAGTGACCAGCAACAAATTGAGCCACTTCTTGGGGATGTTTGGAGGCATCCCTAACTCTAACCCTAAACCTAATTCTAACTCTGATCCTAACACTGACGTGCCCACTTTTAAAAATGCTAGCGTCGCGTTAGTTTTGTTATGTTCAGCTTTTGCTGAAGAGGGTGTCATACTTTGTGCTTGAAATAATTATATGAAATAAAGCACCAGTGATACTGATAGTGTGTACTTTATATTTCTATGTGCTATAAACATGATTAATGAACGTCAGCAAATGTCTTGTTGTGCCCAGAAGAAGTAACACAAAGTATGAAAATCTTTTGAACTTTTATTGCCAATCAGCTTGCTCATTATCTGTCAATCATCTTTCAGGCACGACTTGTTTAAGAAGTTGTGAACTCTGAGCATCGACAGCACATTCACATAAATATTATCACCAGCAGGTCGTTACAATAGTTATTTAACAGTTGTGTTTATTTCTAATTACAGAGCTCTCTCTTGTGCCAGGTCCAGAACGACCAAATAGTGTTGCAAAGTCACCCGTCTGACTTGTTGAGAGGAAGCACGGCTCCACCACACCTTCTCAGACTTCCAAGCAATGTGAACATTAAAAGTGACTTTGGTTTAATTTCAGATTAGTTCCATCTGTAAAATTAAAGTGGATGTCGCTTCACATGTCATTGTTTACAAGTTTACAACCACGACAACAAAGAGGAAGTCTCTGTCCTGAAGATAGTCCACAGGAGTTGTAGTCGCCCACACAGAAAACACTGCCCCCTAGGGCTTTGGAGGGAGATGGAAGGCAGATGCCAGGCTGGAGCCTATCCCAGCTGCACTGGGGCGGGGACACCTTGGGATAAAATGGATCTTATTACGTTGTGTAGTTGAAATATGCTGACACAGCAGAAGCTGTGTATTCAAACTTCTCCTGAAGAGTCAGTCGGCCTCCACCACTAAAAGGCAGCAGTGTTAATTAGCCCCGCCCACCTTTGGGCGTGATTAAAAATGGGAGACGACCCCTCGACCAAAATAATACATTCAATTTTGAAAAGGAGAAATAATCTTTGAGGAGTGAGTGGATGAATGATTGGCCAGCAGAGATCCACAGCCAGTGAATTATTATCCTTATGGGGGCGTCTCATGGTTGAGAGCCGGGCTGATAGATCACCAACAGCAGCCTTCTGATGCTCAACTTTTTATTTACAACCCCAGTCAAATATTGTCATTACTGAGGAATGAAAATACATGAACACTCCCTGCTTTTTAATTAGACAACACGCTAGCAAGTGCTAATGATACAGCAACACCAGATACACTACTAGCTGTACTTTGTAAAACAATTCACTAATTTAGGAACATCCCGGTCCAAACCAGGACTCTAGACCACTGACGATCCAGGTCAGAGTGAACTTTCAACCCCCCCAAGAAAGGTTTAGCCTCCCATCCCCAGAGAAAAGTCTACATGCGGCACTAACTACACCTTCATTTATCACAGTTCAGTGATCATTCTTTTAAAGACAAAAAAATGCAATCTGAAGAAAAAGTAAAAACTATTTAAAAAGAGTTCCCAGAGAACAAAATAGTAACTTGACACCTTCAAGTTTGGTGCAAAAGATGTGGGGGGAAAATGACATGAGCCGAGGTCTTAATTTTCTCTTCGTTCACTAAATGTTTGTGGAAGTTGTGGTGATGCAATCTTCCTCCATAATCTCTTTGGGGGAATGTGAAGTCTGAGTTGACATCAGGTCTGCCAATCCAGAGGTCCTGCTCACCATGTCCACAAGAGGCTGCACAGTCTTGTCAACCAAGACAGCGTCCAGATCCTGAAGGAACTCTGGGCGGCTCTCTTCCACCCCCGGGGCCCTGCCACCCAGGAGCTTCTTAATTTAGCTTCTTAATCTTAGACCCAGAAATAAGAGAGTCCACCACAGATTCCCCAGGCACTGCTTCCTCATTGGAAGATGTGTAGGTGGGCTTGAGGTGGTCTGCAAAGTATCCACAACATGTTAGCAGCAGAGCATCCCCACCATGAACTATGTTGCCAGATGTGTAGGTGGGCTTGAGGTGGTCTGCAAAGTATCCACAACATGTTAGCAGCAGAGCATCCCCATCATGAACTATGTTGCCAGATGTGTAGGTGGGCTTGAGGTGGTCTGCAAAGTATCCACAACATGTTAGCAGCAGAGCATCCCCACCATGAACTATGTTGACAGTGCACTGCTCCGCCTTTCCGAGGCGGTGGTTGGTGGTCCTCAACCACTTCCATGCTATCCCAAAGTCATTTTCCATGGCTTCCCCAAATTCCTCCCATGTCCGTAGTTTTGTGGACCGCCGACACCGCTCTCAGCTTGTACTGTTGGTACCTTTTGGTACCTGTTGGTACCTGTCAACTGCCTCCGGAATCCCATGAGCCAAAAGGAGCCGATAAGACTCATTCTTCAGCTTGATGGCAAGGATAGGAAAAATATTTTTTGAAGTGCAGTTCCCGTTTAAAGCAGGATGTCCACCACAGGAGACAAATACAAGACCATGTGCACACTTCTCTCACACGCTTGAAGGGGTCTCGGAGGCTAAACCCGCCAGCAAAGGCAGGAAGACTATCTACTTAAGTTTCAAGACGATACTTAAAGGTTGAGATTTGACATCAAGATTGACCAAACCAACAAGCAGTACATTAAAAGGTTGTCTATTCATCAGCTGCTGTAGTGTGGAGAAGAAAAAGGCCTGTGTGAAAGGGGCTATAATGGAAGGGGAGCGCTGCTAAGCTGCTGTTGATTTCTTGCCACGGTCGATAAATGAAGCCGGGCCTAAGCAGGCTGGATGTCGAGTTAAATAGCCGGCGTGCATTTGTCACCATCAAGTGCGTCTGCTGATTGCTTTGCTGTATTGACTCCCTGTATTCATGCGCTCGCCATGCAGGAAAATACTGTCTTTGATGGCCAGATAATGTCTCCAATAATACTTGTCCTGCGCACGCTGATCATTAGACAGAGATGTGGGAAATATAGATGGTCAGGGCTCAGGGTAAGAAGAGAAAATGAATGGAGTTGGTTTTAACTTGTTAGGGTACTAAGTGCATGGCTTACCTTCCAGGTGTCAGGTGTTTTAACTTGTTAGGGTACTAAGTGCATGGCTTACCTTCCAGGTGTCAGGTGTTTTAACTTGTTAGGGTACTAAGTGCATGGCTTACCTTCCAGGTTTCAGGTGTTTTAACTTGTCAGGGTACTAAGTGCATGGCTTACCTTCCAGGTGTCAGGTGTTTTAACTTGTTAGGGTACTAAGTGCATGTCTTACCTTCCAGGTGTCAGGTGTTTTAACTTGTTAGGGTACTAAGTGCATGGCTTACCTTCCAGGTGTCAGGTGTTTTAACTTGTTAGGGTACTAAGTGCATGGCTTACCTTCCAGGTGTCAGGTGTTTTAACTTGTTAGGGTACTAAGTGCATGGCTTACCTTCCAGGTGTCAGGTGTTTTAACTTGTTAGGGTACTAAGTGCATGGCTTACCTTCCAGGTGTCAGGTGTTTTAACTTGTTAGGGTACTAAGTGCATGGCTTACCTTCCAGGTTTCAGGTGTTTTAACTTGTCAGGGTACTAAGTGCATGGCTTACCTTCCAGGTGTCAGGTGTTTTAACTTGTTAGGGTACTAAGTGCATGTCTTACCTTCCAGGTGTCAGGTGTTTTAACTTGTTAGGGTACTAAGTGCATGGCTTACCTTCCAGGTGTCAGGTGTTTTAACTTGTTAGGGTACTAAGTGCATGGCTTACCTTCCAGGTGTCAGGTGTTTTAACTTGTTAGGGTACTAAGTGCATGGCTTACCTTTCAGCTTGCAGGTGTTTTAACTTGTTGGGGTACTAAGTGCATGGCTTACCTTCCAGGTGTCAGGTGTTTTAACTTGTTGGGGTACTAAGTGCATGGCTTACCTTCCAGGTTTCAGAGTGTTTTAACTTGTTAGGGTACTAAGTGCATGGCTTACCTTCCAGGTGTCAGGTGTTTTAACTTGTTGGGGTACTAAGTGCATGGCTTACCTTCCAGGTTTCAGAGTGTTTTAACTTGTTAGGGTACTAAGTGCATGGCTTACCTTCCAGGTTTCAGGTGTTTTAACTTGTTAGGGTACTAAGTGCATGGCTTACCTTCCAGGTGTCAGGTGTTTTAACTTGTTAGGGTACTAAGTGCATGGCTTACCTTCCAGGTGTCAGGTGTTTTAACTTGTTAGGGTACTAAGTGCATGGCTTACCTTCCAGGTGTCAGGTGTTTTAACTTGTTAGGGTACTAAGTGCATGGCTTACCTTCCAGGTTTCAGGTGTTTTAACTTGTCAGGGTACTAAGTGCATGGCTTACCTTCCAGGTGTCAGGTGTTTTAACTTGTTAGGGTACTAAGTGCATGTCTTACCTTCCAGGTGTCAGGTGTTTTAACTTGTTAGGGTACTAAGTGCATGGCTTACCTTCCAGGTGTCAGGTGTTTTAACTTGTTAGGGTACTAAGTGCATGGCTTACCTTCCAGGTGTCAGGTGTTTTAACTTGTTAGGGTACTAAGTGCATGGCTTACCTTCCAGGTGTCAGGTGTTTTAACTTGTTAGGGTACTAAGTGCATGGCTTACCTTTCAGCTTGCAGGTGTTTTAACTTGTTGGGGTACTAAGTGCATGGCTTACCTTCCAGGTTTCAGAGTGTTTTAACTTGTTGGGGTACTAAGTGCATGGCTTACCTTCCAGGTGTCAGGTGTTTTAACTTGTTGGGGTACTAAGTGCATGGCTTACTGTGGAGGGGCGTGGTCGACGTGTCCCCTGCGGGCGGGGCATGTGCAGGATCCGGCTGTGAAGCAACGACAGGTGAGGAGATTTCTCAGCTGGAATGAGTTGTCTAATCACCTGTCTCTTTAGCAGGAGCGCTGGAGACCATGAGAGGTGGCCCAAAACCACACAGGAGAGACGCTGGCCACAAGGCCTCCATAACATACTGCTGAAAAGCAAAGGACTGAAAAAGAAAAAGACTTTGAGAGAAAGAAAGATATTTTGCTGGAAAAAAATAAAAATACTTTGTAAACTTGGAACCAGCCTGGCTGTGCTCTATCTGCTCAAGAACGAACCACCACAGCTCCAGACGTTCACACTTACCTTCCAGGTTTCAGGGTGTTTTAACTTGTTAGGGTAGTACTAAGTGCATGGCTTACCTTCCAGGTGTCAGGTGTTTTAACTTGTTAGGGTACTAAGTGCATGGCTTACCTTCCAGGTGTCAGGTGTTTTAACTTGTTAGGGTACTAAGTGCATGGCTTACCTTCCAGGTGTCAGGTGTTTTAACTTGTTAGGGTACTAAGTGCATGGCTTACCTTCCAGGTTTCAGGTGTTTTAACTTGTCAGGGTACTAAGTGCATGGCTTACCTTCCAGGTGTCAGGTGTTTTAACTTGTTAGGGTACTAAGTGCATGTCTTACCTTCCAGGTGTCAGGTGTTTTAACTTGTTAGGGTACTAAGTGCATGGCTTACCTTCCAGGTGTCAGGTGTTTTAACTTGTTAGGGTACTAAGTGCATGGCTTACCTTCCAGGTGTCAGGTGTTTTAACTTGTTAGGGTACTAAGTGCATGGCTTACCTTCCAGGTGTCAGGTGTTTTAACTTGTTAGGGTACTAAGTGCATGGCTTACCTTTCAGCTTGCAGGTGTTTTAACTTGTTGGGGTACTAAGTGCATGGCTTACCTTCCAGGTTTCAGAGTGTTTTAACTTGTTGGGGTACTAAGTGCATGGCTTACCTTCCAGGTGTCAGGTGTTTTAACTTGTTGGGGTACTAAGTGCATGGCTTACTGTGGAGGGGCGTGGTCGACGTGTCCCCTGCGGGCGGGGCATGTGCAGGATCCGGCTGTGAAGCAACGACAGGTGAGGAGATTTCTCAGCTGGAATGAGTTGTCTAATCACCTGTCTCTTTAGCAGGAGCGCTGGAGACCATGAGAGGTGGCCCAAAACCACACAGGAGAGACGCTGGCCACAAGGCCTCCATAACATACTGCTGAAAAGCAAAGGACTGAAAAAGAAAAAGACTTTGAGAGAAAGAAAGATATTTTGCTGGAAAAAAATAAAAATACTTTGTAAACTTGGAACCAGCCTGGCTGTGCTCTATCTGCTCAAGAACGAACCACCACAGCTCCAGACGTTCACACTTACCTTCCAGGTTTCAGGTGTTTTAACTTGTTAGGGTACTAAGTGCATGGCTTACCTTCCAGGTGTCAGGAGGACATCATGTAGTTCATGCTGTGAAATACAGGTGTCACACTGCCAAGCCTAATAGTTGTTTCAGCTGACTTGTTGGACTTTATGAAAACCAAACAGGTCATCTCTTGGTGAGCTGGGACTGACATCTGGACCTGGAGTCCAGAGGGCGCTCCATAACCCTCTCCAGAATCCTAGTACCTGGGCTGGATGCAAGCTCATAATCTTATAAGAACCGCTACAAGTAGAGATGCTAGGATGACACCGTCAAGAGTGATCATTGCAATGACAACAAGGCATTCTGGGAAATGCATGCTTGTCAGACACATGCTCAGACTTGCCAACTCTTCCAGGTTTTGTAGAAGACTTGCAGAGACGTCCTCGGTCTACAGACAACCAGACTGAAGTAACACATCTGCTGGTCTGTTCCCAGTTTGTGAGCATGTGTCAAATATTGTAGCCTTAGCCCGGACGTCAGAAGGATGAGAAGATCATGGACTTTGTTTCAAAGCTGGCTCACAAAGCAGTTCTCTGACAGAGTTCTCCCAGTTTCTGTTGACCCAGTTCCCAATCACCAGGAATTCACCAACTCTCAGACTGGCGGGAAAATAGAATAAACAAATAGAATGAAACAAATAGACATGTCTTGCACACTAGAGTTACAGGTGGCACATATAAACACCTGTGTACCTTTAAAAGAAGAATACACAGGTAGTGGACACGGAGACACGAGCAGCAAAGCAGGTTCCATGTCTTTAACAAAGCAGGTTCCATGTGGTTAACAAAGCAGGTTCCATGTCGTTAACAAAGCAGGTTCCATGTGGTTAACAAAGCAGGTTCCATGTCTTTAACAAAGCAGGTTCCATGTGGTTAACAAAGCAGGTTCCATGTGGTTAAGAAAGCAGGTTCCATGTGGTTAACAAAGCAGGTTCCATGTGGTTAACAAAGCAGGTTCCATGTCTTTAACAAAGCAGGTTCCATGTGGTTAACAAAGCAGGTTCCATGTCTTTAACAAAGCAGGTTCCATGTGGTTAACAAAGCAGGTTCCATGTGGTTAACAAAGCAGGTTCCATGTGGTTAACAAAGCAGGTTCCATGTGGTTAACAAAGCAGGTTCCATGTGGTTAACAAAGCAGGTTCCATGTCTTTAACAAAGCAGGTTCCATGTGGTTAACAAAGCAGGTTCCATGTGGTTAACAAAGCAGGTTCCATGTCTTTAACAAAGCAGGTTCCATGTGGTTAACAAAGCAGGTTCCATGTGGTTAAGAAAGCAGGTTCCATGTGGTTAACAAAGCAGGTTCCATGTGGTTAACAAAGCAGGTTCCATGTCTTTAACAAAGCAGGTTCCATGTGGTTAACAAAGCAGGTTCCATGTCTTTAACAAAGCAGGTTCCATGTGGTTAACAAAGCAGGTTCCATGTGGTTAACAAAGCAGGTTCCATGTGGTTAACAAAGCAGGTTCCATGTGGTTAACAAAGCAGGTTCCATGTGGTTAACAAAGCAGGTTCCATGTCTTTAACAAAGCAGGTTCCATGTGGTTAACAAAGCAGGTTCCATGTGGTTAACAAAGCAGGTTCCATGTGGTTAACAAAGCAGGTTCCATGTCGTTAACAAAGCAGGTTCCATGTGGTTAACAAAGCAGGTTCCATGTGGTTAACAAAGCAGGTTCCATGTGGTTAACAAAGCATGTTCCATGTGGTTAACAAAGCAGGTTCCATGTGGTTAACAAAGCAGGTTCCATGTGGTTAACAAAGCAGGTTCCATGTGGTTAACAAAGCAGGTTCCATGTGGTTAACAAAGCAGGTTCCATGTGGTTAACAAAGCAGGTTCCATGTCGTTAACCAAGCAGGTTCCATGTGGTTAACAAAGCAGGTTCCATGTGGTTAACAAAGCAGGTTCCATGTGGTTAACAAAGCAGGTTCCATGTCTTTAACAAAGCAGGTTCCATGTGGTTAACAAAGCAGGTTCCATGTGGTTAACAAAGCAGGTTCCATGTCGTTAACAAAGCAGGTTCCATGTCGTTAACAAAGCAGGTTCCATGTCGTTAACAAAGCAGGTTCCATGTGGTTAACAAAGCAGGTTCCATGTCGTTAACAAAGCAGGTTCCATGTCTTTAACAAAGCATGTTCCATGTGGTTAACAAAGCAGGTTCCATGTGGTTAACAAAGCAGGTTCCATGTGGTTAACAAAGCAGGTTCCATGTGGTTAACAAAGCAGGTTCCATGTGGTTAACAAAGCAGGTTCCATGTCGTTAACAAAGCAGGTTCCATGTCGTTAACCAAGCAGGTTCCATGTGGTTAACAAAGCAGGTTCCATGTCGTTAACAAAGCAGGTTCCATGTGGTTAACAAAGCAGGTTCCATGTCTTTAACAAAGCAGGTTCCATGTGGTTAACAAAGCAGGTTCCATGTGGTTAACAAAGCAGGTTCCATGTCGTTAACAAAGCAGGTTCCATGTCGTTAACAAAGCAGGTTCCATGTCGTTAACAAAGCAGGTTCCATGTGGTTAACAAAGCAGGTTCCATGTCGTTAACAAAGCAGGTTCCATGTGGTTAACAAAGCATGTTCCATGTGGTTAACAAAACAGGTTCCATGTGGTTAACAAAGCAGGTTCCATGTGGTTAACAAAGCAGGTTCCATGTGGTTAACAAAGCAGGTTCCATGTGGTTAACAAAGCAGGTTCCATGTCGTTAACAAAGCAGGTTCCATGTGGTTAACAAAGCAGGTTCCATGTCGTTAACCAAGCAGGTTCCATGTGGTTAACAAAGCAGGTTCCATGTCGTTAACAAAGCAGGTTCCATGTCGTTAACAAAGCAGGTTCCATGTCTTTAACAAAGCAGGTTCCATGTGGTTAACAAAGCAGGTTCCATGTCTTTAACAAAGCAGGTTCCATGTGGTTAACAAAGCAGGTTCCATGTGGTTAACAAAGCAGGTTCCATGTCGTTAACAAAGCAGGTTCCATGTCGTTAACAAAGCAGGTTCCATGTGGTTAACAAAGCAGGTTCCATGTCTTTAACAAAGCAGGTTCCATGTGGTTAACAAAGCAGGTTCCATGTCGTTAACAAAGCAGGTTCCATGTCGTTAACAAAGCAGGTTCCATGTCGTTAACAAAGCAGGTTCCATGTCGTTAACAAAGCAGGTTCCATGTCGTTAACAAAGCAGGTTCCATGTGGTTAACAAAGCAGGTTCCATGTCGTTAACAAAGCAGGTTCCATGTGGTTAACAAAGCATGTTCCATGTGGTTAACAAAGCAGGTTCCATGTGGTTAACAAAGCAGGTTCCATGTGGTTAACAAAGCAGGTTCCATGTGGTTAACAAAGCAGGTTCCATGTGGTTAACAAAGCAGGTTCCATGTCGTTAACAAAGCAGGTTCCATGTGGTTAACAAAGCAGGTTCCATGTCGTTAACCAAGCAGGTTCCATGTGGTTAACAAAGCAGGTTCCATGTGGTTAACAAAGCAGGTTCCATGTGGTTAACAAAGCAGGTTCCATGTCTTTAACAAAGCAGGTTCCATGTCGTTAACAAAGCAGGTTCCATGTCTTTAACAAAGCAGGTTCCATGTGGTTAACAAAGCAGGTTCCATGTGGTTAACAAAGCAGGTTCCATGTCGTTAACAAAGCAGGTTCCATGTCGTTAACAAAGCAGGTTCCATGTCGTTAACAAAGCAGGTTCCATGTCGTTAACAAAGCAGGTTCCATGTGGTTAACAAAGCAGGTTCCATGTCGTTAACAAAGCAGGTTCCATGTGGTTAACAAAGCAGGTTCCATGTCGTTAACAAAGCAGGTTCCATGTGGTTAACAAAGCAGGTTCCATGTCGTCAACAAAGCAGGTTCCATGTCGTTAACAAAGCAGGTTCCATGTCTTTAACAAAGCAGGTTCCATGTCTTTAACAAAGCAGGTTCCATGTGGTTTACAAAGCAGGTTCCATGTCTTTAACAAAGCAGGTTCCATGTGGTTAACAAAGCAGGTTCCATGTCGTTAACAAAGCAGGTTCCATGTGGTTAACAAAGCAGGTTCCATGTGGTTAACAAAGCAGGTTCCATGTGGTTAACAAAGCAGGTTCCATGTGGTTAACAAAGCAGGTTCCATGTGGTTAACAAAGCAGGTTCCATGTGGTTAACAAAGCAGGTTCCATATGGTTAACAAAGCAGGTTCCATGTCTTTAACAAAGCAGGTTCCATGTGGTTAACAAAGCAGGTTCCATGTGGTTAACAAAGCAGGTTCCATGTGGTTAACAAAGCAGGTTCCATATGGTTAACAAAGCAGGTTCCATGTCTTTAACAAAGCAGGTTCCATGTGGTTAACAAAGCAGGTTCCATGTGGTTAACAAAGCAGGTTCCATGTGGTTAACAAAGCAGGTTCCATGTCTTTAACAAAGCAGGTTCCATGTCACTAACGACATACGGGGAACGTCCAACAGGAGACTGTGTTGCGTATTAGCCGTCTCTTGCACATGCTGAGCTAACAAAGCTAATGCTGCTTCCCTCGTTGACGTCACTTAGCAACAGGCTCCGCCCTTCAAATGGAACTCCTCCCAATGGCCTACATCAGATATTTCGTAATAACGTTCCAGAGTAACGACTAACATTTACTGAAGAGTAATACCAGAAGTAATATAGTCGATGGCCTCTCACAGGTCATTTTCCCAACACTGTTGGGGACAAAAAGTATCGGCATTGATAAAAACCCTCATCCGTATCGCATGGAAAGAAAGCAGCTGGCTAATGAGACTTGGAAGCCGGTGTGAGCGTGATGTTTCATCAACAATCAACAATGTTTCATTAACAATGTTTCATCAACAATCAACAATGTTTCATTAACAATGTTTCATCAACAATCAACAATGTTTCATCAACAATCAACAATGTTTCATTAACAATGTTTCATCAACAATCAACAATGTTTCATTAACAATGTTTCATCAACAATCAACAATGTTTCATTAACAATGTTTCATCAACAATCAACAATGTTTCATCAACAATCAACAATGTTTCATTAACAATGTTTCATCAACAATCAACAATGTTTCATCAACAATGTTTCATCAACAATGTTTCATCAACAATCAACAATGTTTCATCAACAATCAACAATGTTTCATTAACAATGTTTCATCAACAATCAACAATGTTTCATCAACAATGTTTCATCAACAATCAACAATGTTTCATCAACAATGTTTCATCAACAATGTTTCATTAACAATGTTTCATCAACAATCAACAATGTTTCATCAACAATGTTTCATCAACAATGTTTCATCAACAATCAACAATGTTTCATCAACAATCAACAATGTTTCATTAACAATGTTTCATCAACAATCAACAATGTTTCATTAACAATGTTTCATCAACAATCAACAATGTTTCATCAACAATGTTTCATCAACAATGTTTCATCAACAATCAACAATGTTTCATCAACAATGTTTCATCAACAATGTTTCATCAACAATCAACAATGTTTCATCAACAATCAACAATGTTTCATCAACAATGTTTCATCAACAATCAACAATGTTTCATCAACAATCAACAATGTTTCATCAACAATGTTTCATCAACAATCAACAATGTTTCATCAACAATGTTTCATCAACAATCAACAATGTTTCATCAACAATGTTTCATCAACAATCAACAATGTTTCATCAACAATGTTTCATCAACAATCAACAACGTTTCATCAACAATGTTTCATCAACAATCAACAATGTTTCATCAACAATCAACAATGTTTCATCAACAATGTTTCATCAACAATGTTTCATCAACAATCAACAATGTTTCATCAACAATGTTTCATCAACAATCAACAATGTTTCATCAACAATGTTTCATCAACAATCAACAATGTTTCATCAACAATCAACAATGTTTCATCAACAATGTTTCATCAACAATCAACAATGTTTCATCAACAATCAACAATGTTTCATCAACAATCAACAATGTTTCATCAACAATGTTTCATCAACAATCAACAATGTTTCATCAACAATCAACAATGTTTCATCAACAATCAACAATGTTTCATCAACAATGTTTCATCAACAATCAACAATGTTTCATCAACAATGTTTCATCAACAATCAACAATGTTTCATCAACAATGTTTCATCAACAATCAACAATATTTCATCAACAATCAACAATGTTTCATCAACAATGTTTCATCAACAATCAACAATGTTTCATCAACAATCAACAATGTTTCATCAACAATGTTTCATCAACAATCAACAATGTTTCATCAACAATCAACAATGTTTCATCAACAATCAACAATGTTTCATCAACAATCAACAATGTTTCATCAACAATGTTTCATCAACAATCAACAATGTTTCATCAACAATGTTTCATCAACAATCAACAATGTTTCATCAACAATCAACAATGTTTAATCAACAATGTTTCATCAACAATGTTTCATCAACAATCAACAATGTTTCATCAACAATCAACAATGTTTAATCAACAATGTTTCATCAACAATGTTTCATCAACAATCAACAATGTTTCATCAACAATGTTTCATCAACAATCAACAATGTTTCATCAACAATCAACAATGTTTCATCAACAATGTTTCATCAACAATCAACAACGTTTCATCAACAATGTTTCATCAACAATCAACAATGTTTCATCAACAATCAACAATGTTTCATCAACAATGTTTCATCAACAATCAACAATGTTTCATCAACAATGTTTCATCAACAATAAACAATGTTTCATCAACAATGTTTCATCAACAATCAACAATGTTTCATCAACAATCAACAATGTTTCATCAACAATGTTTCATCAACAATCAACAATATTTCATCAACAATCAACAATGTTTCATCAACAATGTTTCATCAACAATCAACAATGTTTCATCAACAATCAACAATGTTTCATCAACAATGTTTCATCAACAATCAACAATGTTTCATCAACAATCAACAATGTTTCATCAACAATCAACAATGTTTCATCAATAATCAACAATGTTTCATCAACAATGTTTCATCAACAATCAACAATGTTTCATCAACAATGTTTCATCAACAATCAACAATGTTTCATCAACAATCAACAATGTTTCATCAACAATGTTTCATCAACAATGTTTAATCAACAATGTTTCATCAACAATCAACAATGTTTCATCAACAATCAACAATGTTTAATCAACAATGTTTCATCAACAATGTTTCATCAACAATCAACAATGTTTCATCAACAATCAACAATGTTTCATCAACAATCAACAATGTTTCATCAACAATGTTTCATCAACAATCAACAATGTTTAATCAACAATGTTTCATCAACAATGTTTCATCAACAATCAACAATGTTTCATCAACAATGTTTCATCAACAATCAACAATGTTTCATCAACAATCAACAATGTTTCATCAACAATCAACAATGTTTCATCAACAATCAACAATGTTTCATCAACAATGTTTCATCAACAATCAACAATGTTTCATCAACAATCAACAATGTTTCATCAACAATGTTTCATCAACAATCAACAATGTTTCATCAACAATCAACAATGTTTCATCAACAATGTTTCATCAACAATCAACAATGTTTCATCAACAATCAACAATGTTTCATCAACAATCAACAATGTTTCATCAATAATCAACAATGTTTCATCAACAATGTTTCATCAACAATCAACAATGTTTCATCAACAATGTTTCATCAACAATCAACAATGTTTCATCAACAATCAACAATGTTTCATCAACAATGTTTCATCAACAATGTTTAATCAACAATGTTTCATCAACAATCAACAATGTTTCATCAACAATCAACAATGTTTAATCAACAATGTTTCATCAACAATGTTTCATCAACAATCAACAATGTTTCATCAACAATCAACAATGTTTCATCAACAATCAACAATGTTTCATCAACAATGTTTCATCAACAATCAACAATGTTTAATCAACAATGTTTCATCAACAATGTTTCATCAACAATCAACAATGTTTCATCAACAATGTTTCATCAACAATCAACAATGTTTCATCAACAATCAACAATGTTTCATCAACAATCAACAATGTTTCATCAACAATCAACAATGTTTCATCAACAATGTTTCATCAACAATCAACAATGTTTCATCAACAATCAACAATGTTTCATCAACAATGTTTCATCAACAATCAACAATGTTTCATCAACAATCAACAATGTTTCATCAACAATGTTTCATCAACAATCAACAATGTTTCATCAACAATCAACAATGTTTCATCAACAATCAACAATGTTTCATCAATAATCAACAATGTTTCATCAACAATGTTTCATCAACAATCAACAATGTTTCATCAACAATGTTTCATCAACAATCAACAATGTTTCATCAACAATCAACAATGTTTCATCAACAATGTTTCATCAACAATGTTTAATCAACAATGTTTCATCAACAATCAACAATGTTTCATCAACAATCAACAATGTTTAATCAACAATGTTTCATCAACAATGTTTCATCAACAATCAACAATGTTTCATCAACAATCAACAATGTTTCATCAACAATCAACAATGTTTCATCAACAATGTTTCATCAACAATCAACAATGTTTAATCAACAATGTTTCATCAACAATGTTTCATCAACAATCAACAATGTTTCATCAACAATGTTTCATCAACAATCAACAATGTTTCATCAACAATCAACAATGTTTCATCAACAATCAACAATGTTTCATCAACAATCAACAATGTTTCATCAACAATGTTTCATCAACAATCAACAATGTTTCATCAACAATCAACAATGTTTCATCAACAATGTTTCATCAACAATCAACAATGTTTCATCAACAATCAACAATGTTTCATCAACAATGTTTCATCAACAATCAACAATGTTTCATCAACAATCAACAATGTTTCATCAACAATCAACAATGTTTCATCAATAATCAACAATGTTTCATCAACAATGTTTCATCAACAATCAACAATGTTTCATCAACAATGTTTCATCAACAATCAACAATGTTTCATCAACAATCAACAATGTTTCATCAACAATGTTTCATCAACAATGTTTAATCAACAATGTTTCATCAACAATCAACAATGTTTCATCAACAATCAACAATGTTTAATCAACAATGTTTCATCAACAATGTTTCATCAACAATCAACAATGTTTCATCAACAATCAACAATGTTTCATCAACAATCAACAATGTTTCATCAACAATGTTTCATCAACAATCAACAATGTTTAATCAACAATGTTTCATCAACAATGTTTCATCAACAATCAACAATGTTTCATCAACAATGTTTCATCAACAATCAACAATGTTTCATCAACAATCAACAATGTTTCATCAACAATGTTTCATCAACAATCAACAATGTTTCATCAACAATGTTTCATCAACAATCAACAATGTTTCATCAACAATCAACAATGTTTCATCAACAATCAACAATGTTTCATCAACAATCAACAATGTTTCATCAACAATGTTTCATCAACAATCAACAATGTTTCATCAACAATCAACAATGTTTCATCAACAATGTTTCATCAACAATCAACAATGTTTCATCAACAATCAACAATGTTTCATCAACAATGTTTCATCAACAATCAACAATGTTTCATCAACAATCAACAATGTTTCATCAACAATCAACAATGTTTCATCAATAATCAACAATGTTTCATCAACAATGTTTCATCAACAATCAACAATGTTTCATCAACAATGTTTCATCAACAATCAACAATGTTTCATCAACAATCAACAATGTTTCATCAACAATGTTTCATCAACAATGTTTAATCAACAATGTTTCATCAACAATCAACAATGTTTCATCAACAATCAACAATGTTTAATCAACAATGTTTCATCAACAATGTTTCATCAACAATCAACAATGTTTCATCAACAATCAACAATGTTTCATCAACAATCAACAATGTTTCATCAACAATGTTTCATCAACAATCAACAATGTTTAATCAACAATGTTTCATCAACAATGTTTCATCAACAATCAACAATGTTTCATCAACAATGTTTCATCAACAATCAACAATGTTTCATCAACAATCAACAATGTTTCATCAACAATCCATAATCCAGTCAGTTTGCCGCCTGCAGGATTAAGCCCATCATTTCTAGCTCTCGGTCTGGTGGAGCAGCTTTTTTCTCAGGTATGAAGCTCCAGTGAAGAAATGTTGATTCTTATTCTGTTTGTCATCTTCATGTTTCTTCACCTTCTCCCTCATTATTCACCCTCAACTCTTTTGTCAAGCACTGCTTCATTACTCCTTGCAGAAAGATAGATTCATTGGGGCGATTAACTCCGCGACTCCTGGGCAGACAAGACCATGACCAGGTGCTTATTATCTTAGTCCCCGGCTGACATCGGGGGCACCCATGTCCCCGGCTGACATCGGGGGGCACCCATGTCCCCGGCTGACATCGGGGGCACCCATGTCCCCGGCTGACATCGGGGGCACCCATGTCCCCGGCTGACATCGGGGGCACCCATGTGCGTGGCTGACATCGGGGGCACCCATGTCCCCGGCTGACATCGGGGGCACCCATGTGCGTGGCTGACATCGGGGGCACCCATGTCCCCGGCTGACATCGGGGGCACCCATGTCCCCGGCTGAGATCGGGGGCACCCATGTGCGTGGCTGACATCGGGGGCACCCATGTGCGTGGCTGACATCGGGGGCACCCATGTCCCCGGCTGACATCGGGGGCACCCATGTGCGTGGCTGACATCGGGGGCACCCATGTCCCCGGCTGACATCGGGGGCACCCATGTCCCCGGCTGAGATCGGGGGCACCCATGTCCCCGGCTGACATCGGGGGCACCCATGTGCGTGGCTGACATCGGGGGCACCCATGTCCCCGGCTGACATCGGGGGCACCCATGTGCGTGGCTGACATCGGGGGCACCCATGTCCCCGGCTGACATCGGGGGCACCCATGTCCCCGGCTGAGATCGGGGGCACCCATGTGCGTGGCTGACATCGGGGGCACCCATGTGCGCAGGAATGAAACAAGGCGGGACAAACCCCCCAAAAAAGAATCCTGGGTGGACTGCACGGCCAAATCCAATCTCCCAGAAGTCCTTTGTGCGGCGATGGTGTTGTCATGTAAAGAAGATGGCAGGAAACAAGCTGCAATTAGTGCTTCCCTCCACTGCACCATCTCCTCTGATTACCGGCATTACCGCACATTTGCAGGCGGTAATCAGTCTCACATTCCTGCTAAATTTCTCATTACCCCGTTGGAGATGTCACTTAGCCTCGGAGTTTGAATTAATAGGATTTAATCTGCAAGTGTTTGTGTTCTCCCTGCAGGCCTCAGACGTCAGCTCCAATCTTGGAAGAATCCTCAGCAGACTTCCTGGTAAACAATTACCCTTCACACTCGCTGACTTCTGATTGGAGGACCAGGATTGTGTTCAACCTTCCTGGCAGAGGAGCTCCACCTTCTTGGCAATCATCAACTACAACATTAACTCACTTTTAATTACTGACGCAAAATATAGTTTCTTCCACTACTATTTGGGTGTTTATGCACCAGCAGAAGTGGTGTGTCAGAAGTGGTGTGTCAGAGGTGGTGTGTCAGATGTGGTGTGTCAGAAGTGGTGTGTCAGAAGTGGTGTGTCAGAAGTGGTGTGTCAGAGGTGGTGTGTCAGAAGTGGTGTGTCAGAGGTGGTGTGTCAGAAGTGGTGTGTCAGAAGTGGTGTGTCAGAGGTGGTGTGTCAGAAGTGGTGTGTCAGAGGTGGTGTGTCAGAGGTGGTGTGTCAGAAGTGGTGTGTCAGAAGTGGTGTGTCAGAAGTGGTGTGTCAGAGGTGGTGTGTCAGAGGTGGTGTGTCAGAAGTGGTGTGTCAGAGGTGGTGTGTCAGAGGTGGTGTGTCAGAGGTGGTGTGTCAGAAGTGGTGTGTCAGAAGTGGTGTGTCAGAAGTGGTGTGTCAGAGGTGGTGTGTCAGAGGTGGTGTGTCAGAAGTGGTGTGTCAGAGGTGGTGTGTCAGAGGTGGTGTGTCAGAAGTGGTGTGTCAGAAGTGGGGTGTCAGATGTGGTGTGTCAGAGGTGGTGTGTCAGAAGTGGTGTGTCAGAGGTGGTGTGTCAGAGGTGGTGTGTCAGAGGTGTTTATGCACCAGCAGAAGTGGTGTGTCAGAGGTGGTGTGTCAGAGGTGGTGTGTCAGAAGTGGTGTGTCAGAAGTGGTGTGTCAGAAGTGGTGTGTCAGAAGTGGTGTGTCAGAAGTGGTGTGTCAGAGGTGGTGTGTCAGAAGTGGTGTGTCAGAAGTGGTGTGTCAGAGGTGGTGTGTCAGAGGTGGTGTGTCAGAAGTGGTGTGTCAGAAGTGGTGTGTCAGAAGTGGTGTGTCAGAAGTGGTGTGTCAGAAGTGGTGTGTCAGAGGTGGTGTGTCAGAGGTGGTGTGTCAGAAGTGGTGTGTCAGAGGTGGTGTGTCAGAGGTGGTGTGTCAGAGGTGTTTATGCACCAGCAGAAGTGGTGTGTCAGAGGTGGTGTGTCAGAGGTGGTGTGTCAGAAGTGGTGTGTCAGAAGTGGTGTGTCAGAAGTGGTGTGTCAGAAGTGGTGTGTCAGAAGTGGTGTGTCAGAAGTGGTGTGTCAGAGGTGGTGTGTCAGAGGTGGTGTGTCAGAAGTGGTGTGTCAGAAGTGGTGTGTCAGAAGTGGTGTGTCAGAGGTGGTGTGTCAGAGGTGGTGTGTCAGAAGTGGTGTGTCAGAAGTGGTGTGTCAGAAGTGGTGTGTCAGAGGTGGTGTGTCAGATGTGGTGTGTCAGAAGTGGTGTGTCAGAGGTGGTGTGTCAGAAGTGGTGTGTCAGAGGTGGTGTGTCAGAAGTGGTGTGTCAGAAGTGGTGTGTCAGAAGTGGTGTGTCAGAAGTGGTGTGTCAGAGGTGGTGTGTCAGAAGTGGTGTGTCAGAAGTGGTGTGTCAGAAGTGGTGTGTCAGAAGTGGTGTGTCAGAGGTGGACAAGGTGGTGGACATGCTGGGGGACAAGGTGGTGGAAATGTTGGTAAAAATGTTGGTGGACATGCTGGTGGACAAGGTGCTGGACATGCTGGGGAACAAGGTGGTGGACATGCTGGTGGACAAGGTGGTGGACATGCTGGTGGAAATGTTGGTGGACATGCTGGGGAACAAGGTGGTGGACATGCTGGTGGAAATGTTGGTGGACATGCTGGGGAACAAGGTGCTGGACATGCTGGTGGACATGTTGGTGGACATGCTGGGGAACAAGGTGGTGGACATGCTGGTGGAAATGTTGGTGGACATGCTGGGGAACAAGGTGCTGGACATGCTGGTGGAAATGTTGGTGGACATGCTGGGGAACAAGGTGGTGGACATGCTGGTGGACATGCTGGGGGACAAGGTGGTGGAAATGTTGGTAAAAATGTTGGTGGACATGCTGGTGGACAACGTGGTGGACATGCTGGTGGACAAGATGGTGGACATGCTGGTGGACAAGGTGGTGGACATGCTGGTGGACAAGATGGTGGACAAGGTGGTGGACAAGGTGGTGGACATGCTGGTGGACAAGGTGGTGGATATGCCGGGGAACAAGGTGGTGGACATGCTGGTGGAAATGTTGGTGGACATGCTGGGGAACAAGGTGCTGGACATGCTGGTGGAAATGTTGGTGGACATGCTGGGGAACAAGGTGGTGGACATGCTGGGGGACAAGGTGGTGGAAATGTTGGTAAAAATGTTGGTGGACATGCTGGTGGACAACGTGGTGGACATGCTGGTGGACAAGATGGTGGACATGCTGGTGGACAAGGTGGTGGACATGCTGGTGGACAAGATGGTGGACAAGGTGGTGGACAAGGTGGTGGACATGCTGGTGGACAAGGTGGTGGACATGCTGGGGGACAAGGTGGTGGAAATGTTGGTAAAAATGTTGGTGGACATGCTGGTGGACAACGTGGTGGACATGCTGGTGGACAAGGTGCTGGACATGCTGGTGGAAATGTTGGTGGACATGCTGGGGAACAAGGTGGTGGACATGCTGGTGGACATGCTGGGGGACAAGGTGGTGGACATGCTGGTGGACATGCTGGGGGACAAGGTGGTGGACATGCTGGTGGACATGCTGGGGGACAAGGTGGTGGAAATGTTGGTAAAAATGTTGGTGGACATGCTGGTGGACAAGGTGGTGGACATGCTGGTGGACAAGGTGCTGGACATGCTGGTGGACAAGATGGTGGACATGCTGGTGGACAAGGTGGTGGACATGCTGGTGGACAAGGTGCTGGACATGATGGTGGACAAGGTGGTGGACATGCTGGGGGACAAGGTGGTGGAAATGTTGGTAAAAATGTTGGTGGACATGCCGGTGGACAACGTGGTGGACATGCTGGTGGACAAGGTGCTGGACATGCTGGTGGAAATGTTGGTGGACATGCTGGGGAACAAGGTGGTGGACATGCTGGTGGACAAGGTGGTGGACATGCTGGTGGACAAGGTGCTGGACATGCTGGTGGAAATGTTGGTGGACATGCTGGGGAACAAGGTGGTGGACATGCTGGTGGAAATGTTGGTGGACATGCTGGTGGACAAGGTGGTGGACAAGGTGGTGGACAAGGTGGTGGACAAGGTGGTGGACAAGGTGGTGGACAAGGGTATGTCACAAGTGTCACACAGTGATAAACTACAAGAGTGGAAATACAGCAAATGTGACAACACATTTTACACCAACATCACTCTGTCAACAGCTAAGCATATTATAGTACACAAGATAAACTGACAAAATTAGTGTCCTTCATTGATATGTATATATATATGTGTATATATATATATATATACACACATATATATATATACTTGTAAATATAAATATATATACATATACATGTATATATATACAATTTATAATATATTATATATGTATATATACATGCACACACATATATACATGCAAATATATCTATTTATATACATGTATGTATATATACATATACATACAGGTATGTATATGTATGTATACATACACGTATATAGATATATAGATTTACATGTATATATGTGTGTATACTGTATATATACATGTAAATATATATATATATATATATATATATATATATATATATATATATATGTATATGTATATAAATATATATGTGTGTGTGTATATATATATATATATATATATATATATATATATACATATACATGTATGTATATGTATATATAAACACAAACACACATATTTGTATTTTCTAAATTAAATAAAAATTATAGTTTTACAATATTATATCCATCCATCCATTTCTACCGCTTATTCCCTTTGGGGTTGCGGGGGGCGCTGGTGCCTATCTCAGCTACAATCAGGCGGAAGGCATTTTACACCATGGACAAGTCGCCACTTCATCGCAGGGCCATATATTGATCACTACATTTAAATTCACTTTAAAATGTATGACAAGTTTAGTTAATGTTTGATTTTTCTTACCAAACTAAAATACCAAATATGATCCATGCTAATATATTCCTCCAGTCATTAATTTGCAGCTAAATATTAATTAACAACTCAAGTTCCAGCTTTTAGTTCTTGATTAGCATGTGATCCAACATGCTGCGCCGCCAGGAGTGATTTGTAATCAGTTGGCAATCATTCATGTAGTGGGCACCTGGGTTGAGAATAAACTAAATCCTCATGGCCCCCTCAATCACTTGAAAGTTCTCCCACCGAGTGCCAGTTTGCACCTCATTAGACGTACCACGCCAAGGTTTTGGGTCATGAAAGGCCTTCACTTTCCTGAGAAGACAGCTTGATCTTTAGCTAACTTGTATGATTGTTTTAATCCTGCTACTTACCAAATTATAGTCACAGTTTAGCGTTATCATACAGTATATAAATGTATATGTATACATAAACTGTATATGTACACACACACGCACACATTAGGGTTTGTACAGTATACCGGCACTAGTATAGTACCGCAATACCAGTCAATCATATCCGCTACTATACCGCCTGTAAAAAGTAGCGGTCGTCCCCCTCAACTCTTTGTTTTCACCAGCATGACATCGCTGCTTTTAGGAGCAGAGGAGCATGTTGGGCAGCGCACACACACAGAGTACTTACAAGCAGACACAGTGTGAAGACAGAAAAGGAAGAATGGACGCATTTTGGCGTAAAAAGTCAAGATAAAGGGGAAATTATAACACTGGAAGAGCTGCTTTAAGACATGCAGCTAACAACAGTCCACAGTGTTTTAGCTACTTCTTAATCAGCTAATTCGAAAAGTATCAAAATACATTTTGGTACCAGTACCAAAATGTTAGTATGGGGACACCCCTAGAGTGGCCTGCCCAGGTCAACTTGTAGCTGGCAGTCAGGAGTGCCCGGATGAGTTGTGCTGGTGGTTTGCCTTCTGCCTGCTCTGATGAAGGTAATCCACCGCTTTGGGGCAGTCTGGAATTTGCTGCACTGATGGAACCTGCCAAAGATTTTAAAAGTGGGTTATGGCACCACAAATACCGACTCTCCCTTCCAGCCTGTGGGCAGCCGCTGAAAAGAGACCCTGCCCTGGCACACACTGCCCTCTGGACTGTCTGCTCCATGCCCTCTGGACTGTCTGCTAGACGTCCTCTGGACTGTCTGCTAGATGCCCTCTGGACTGTCTGCTAGACGTCCTCTGGACTGTCTGCTAGACGTCCTCTGGACTGTCTGCTAGATTCCCTCTGGACTGTCTGCTAGACGTCCTCTGGACTGTCTGCTAGACGTCCTCTGGACTGTCTGCTAGACGTCCTCTGGACTGTCTGCTAGATTCCCTCTGGACTGTCTGCTAGACGTCCTCTGGACTGTCTGCTAGACGTCCTCTGGACTGTCTGCTCCATGCCCTCTGGACTGTCTGCTCCATGCCCGCTGGACTGTCTGCTCCATGCCCGCTGGACTGTCTGCTCCATGCCCTCTGGACTGTCTGCTCCATGCCCGCTGGACTGTCTGCTCCATGCCCTCTGGACTGTCTGCTAGATGCCCTCTGGACTGTCTGCTCCATGCCCGCTGGACTGTCTGCTCCATGCCCTCTGGACTGTCTGCTCCATGCCCGCTGGACTGTCTGCTCCATTCCCTCTGGACTGTATGCTAGATGCTCTCTGGACTGTCTGCTCCATGCCCTCTGGACTGTCTGCTAGATGCACTATGGACTGTCTGCTAGATGCCCTCTGGACTGTCTGCTGGATGCCCTCTGGACCGTCTGCTCCATGCCCTCTGGACTGTATGCTAGATGCTCTCTGGACCGTCTGCTCCATGCCCTCTGGACTGTCTGCTAGATGCACTATGGACTGTCTGCTAGATGCCCGCTGGACTGTCTGCTCCATGCCCTCTGGACTGTCTGCTAGATGCCCTCTGGACTGTCTGCTAGATGCACTATGGACTGTCTGTTCCATGCCCTCTGGACTGTCTGCTCCATGCCCTCTGGACTGTCTGCTAGATGCACTATGGACTGTCTGCTAGATGCTCTCTGGACTGTCTGCTAGATGCCCTCTGGACTTTTCTGCTGGATGCCCTCTGGACTGTCTGCTAGATGCACTATGGACTGTCTGCTCCATGCCCTCTGGACTGTCTGCTGGATGCTCTCTGGACTGTCTGCTAGATGCCCTCTGGACTGTCTGCTGGATGCCCTCTGGACCGTCTGCTCCATGCCCTCTGGACTGTCTGCTCAATCCCAGGTGTGCAGCTTGGCCGGGAGAACCTTGTCCACAGATGGAATGAGAACCTTGTCCACAAATGGAATGAGGAACTTGTCCGCAGATGGGATGAGGAACTTGTCCGCAGATGGGATGAGGACCTTGTGCACAGATGGAATCAGAACCTTGTCCACGGATGGAATGAGAACCTTGTACTCAAAGGTTCAGCTTTCCAGAGCTCTGCCCAGGTGAGTTTGGAGGTTTTGCATGCTCCCACCAAGTCCATGTGGCTTGTTTGGACATGCTGACCATCTACTGTGATGTTCTTCCTCCACCTCTGCACAGATCTGGTCTTGGACCAGTTGGCGCTTGTTCTTGCCGCAGGCCCATTGGTAGCGTGGCTTAGGAAAGCTACCAATGCCTGGCCTTCCTTCCCACTGCCACAGCACCTAGCAAAGCCTTGTGCCACTTCCTTAACAACAGTTCCTGCCAAGGCCAGCTGGACGTCTGCAGAGTCCCTGGACACGATCACCTCTCTGGGGCGAGTGATTTGAAATTCCTTCCAGAGGCCGTTGAGACGGAAGTGCACTTTGGTGGATTGGTCATGTAGGGCAATGCTGCTCAAGGACCCAGGGAGTCCTAGACAGTTTCTGAGAACCTGGCTGATGGTCCTCTCTAGTACCTCTATTGTTGCAATTGGTACCTCCTAGAGTTGTGGGTGCACCACTCTTTGTCAGGAGAAATGATGTGTCCTATCAAGTTATTGAATAGAGAAGAATAGCCGTCTGTAGGGAATATTCTCCTCAGTTTGGCCACAAAGGAAAGTCCATCTCTGACAACTCAACACATGTTTGTGGCATCTTGGTTTTGGCGTGATTTGACAGGAGTATGTCCAAGACTGTGACGTGGTCTTCCTTCCTTTCTTGACAGGAGTATGTCCAAGACTGTGACGTGGTCTTCCTTCCTTTCTTGACAGGAGTATGTCCAAGACTGGGACGTGGTCTTCCTTCCTTTCTTGACAGGAGTATGTCCAAGACTGTGACGTGGTCTTCCTTCCTTTCTTGACAGGAGTATGTCCAAGACTGTGACGTGGTCTTCCTTCCTTTCTTGACAGGAGTATGTCCAAGACTGTGACGTGGTCTTCCTTCCTTTCTTGACAGGAGTATGTCCAAGACTGTGACGTGGTCTTCCTTCCTTTCTTGACAGGAGTATGTCCAAGACTGTGACGTGGTCTTCCTTCCTTTCTTGACAGGAGTATGTCCAAGACTGTGACGTGGTCTTCCTTCCTTTCTTGACAGGAGTATGTCCAAGACTGTGACGTGGTCTTCCTTCCTTTCTTGACAGGAGTATGTCCAAGACTGTGACGTGGTCTTCCTTCCTTTCTTGACAGGAGTATGTCCAAGACTGTGACGTGGTCTTCCTTCCTTTCTTGACAGGAGTATGTCCAAGACTGTGATGTGGTCTTCCTTCCTTTCTTGACAGGAGTATGTCCAAGACTGTGACGTGGTCTTCCTTCCTTTCTTGACAGGAGTATGTCCAAGACTGTGACGTGGTCTTCCTTCCTTTCTTGACTTTGAACGAAGGGTTGTCCCCCGAGATCATCCCAGGTGAAAAACTTTAAGTTTTGTAACTTTCTATTTGTTATTGATCATTACATTTTTAAAATGTTCAACTTTTTAATTTGACAAAACATTTATTTGAAACATAAACATGATTTGATGATTCAACAAGTCTTTACAATATTTTGTAATACCGTATGTTAATAGCAATGCTTATAGTTGAGATTTTATGATAGAAAGCATATTGATGTACAAACCCCGTTTCCATATGAGTTGGGAAATGGTGTTAGATGTAAATATAAACAGAATACAATGATTTGCAAATCCTTTTCAAGCCATATTCAGTTGAATATGCTACAAAGACAACATATTTCATGTTCAAACTCATAAACTTTTTTTTATTGCAAATAATCATTAACTTTAGAATTTGATGCCAGCAACACGTGACAAAGAAGTTGGGAAAGGTGGCAATAAGTACTGATAAAGTTGAGGAATGCTCATCAAACACTTATTTGGAACATCCCACAGGTGTGCAGGCTAATTGGGAACAGGTGGGTGCCATGATTGGCTATAAAAGCAGCTTCCATGAAATGCTAAGTCATTCACAAACAAGGATGGGGTGAGGGTCACCACTTTGTAAGCAAATTGTCAAACAGTTTTAGAACAACATTTCTCAACGAGCTAATGTAAGGAATTTAGGGATTTTACCATCTACGGTCCGTAAAATCATCAAAAGGTTGAGAGAATCTGGAGAAATCACTGCACGTAAGCCATGATATTACGGACCTTTGATAGGTACTGCATCAAAAACTGACATCAGTGTGTAAAGGATATCACCACATAGGCTCAGGAACACTTTATAAAACCACTGTCAGTAACTACAGTTGGTCGCTACATCTGTAAGTGCAAGTTAAAACTCTACTATGCAAAGCCAAACCCATTTATCAACAATATCCTAAAACGCCACCGGCTTGGCTGGGCCCGAGCTCATCTAAGATGGACTGATGCAAAGTGGAAAAGTGTTCTGTGGTCTGACGAGTCCACATTTCAAATTATATTTGGAAATTTTGGACGTGGTGTCCTCCAGAACAAAGAGGAAAATAACCATCAGGATTGTTATAGGCACAAAGTGTAAAAGCCAGCATGTGTGATGTTGTCTTCCAAGCAACGTTATCATGGACGCCCCTGCTTATTTCAGCAAGGCAATGCCAAGCCAAGTGTTACAAAAGCGTGGCTACGTAAAAAAGGAGTGCGGATACTTTCCTGGCCCGCCTGCAGTCTAGACCTGTCTCCCATGGAAAATGTGTGGTGCTTTAAGAAGTGTAAAATACGACAGCGGAGACCCCGGACTGTTGAAGGACTGAAGCTCTACATAAAACAAGAATGGGAAAGAATTCCACTTTCAAAGCTTCAACAATTAGTTTCTCAGTTCCCAAACGTTTATTGAGTGTTGTTAAATAAATAAATGATAAATGGGTTGTACTTGTATAGCGCTTTTCTACCTTCAAGGTACTCAAAGCGCTTTGACACTACTTCCACATTTACCCACACACACTGATGGAGGGAGCTGCCATGCAAGGCGCCAACCAGCACCCATCAGGAGCAAGGGTGAAGTGTCTTGCTCAGGACACAACGGACGTGACAAGGTTGGTACTAGGTGGGAATTGAACCAGAAACGCTCGGGTTGCGCACGGCCACTCCCCCACTGCGCCACGCCGTCCCTAATAATTGTTAAAAGAAAAGGTGATGTAACACAGTGGTGAACATGCCCTTTCCCAACTACTTTGGCACGTGTTGCAGCCATGAAATTCTAAGTTAATTATTATTTGCAAAAAAAAAATAAAGTCTTTGTAGCATATTCAACTGAATATGGCTTGAAAAGGATTTGCAAATCATTGTATTCTGTTTATATTTACATCTAACACCATTTCCCAACTCATATGGAAACAGGGTTTGTATTTTGAATCAAGGCTAAGTATTGTGGGCTTCAGTTTGAATGTGCATTCAAAATCAATAGCCATACTAATTATGTGATTGTTTGTGTTACAGGTGGAGCACAGGAAGTGAAGAAACAAATGTGTTATGAAACAGAAAAGAGTTAGGATTAAATAAACTTTGCTTCTTCTTACTTCTTTTCAAACATGTTGTATTAACAACCTGGAAATTAGTGATGTACCCTATTGTAACCCTTTAGTACTACTACTACTACTACTAATACTACTATTACTACTACTACTACTACTACTACTATTACTACTAATACTACTACTACTAGTACTTGCTGAGTTCACAAAACCCATGAATGTGTGTTTTATACAATTTCTACAATGGAATGGCTGAGCAGAACGTCCATGACATCTTAGTAGGGTTTGGAAGCTACATCTCAATCAGACAGCCATTCAAGTGTTAAATGTAATAATATTTAAATAACATTTGGCAGCCTTTTGATTCTGAAAAATCTGACATTTCCTCCAAAATGCGCTGTAATACATTCATGCAAATTCAATCTTATTACAATTGCCATCGGAGGAATTGAACGATACTTATTGCTAGCATACACCATCACCTCATACATCGATACACAGTATTTATAACCCATCATGCTAATTATCATATCATTATTATTGCATTATATTATAAGGCATTTCTGCAAATTCTTACTTTAAAAATAGCAGCCATATTTAGGGTCACAAAATAAAGCCCTGACACCAGGGTGTGCGGTATCAAGATAAGACAGCGGAGGAGCAGTTACCATGGAAACCGGAGTCAAACGAGACAAAGGCAACCCTTTGGAGAAGGATATCAGACTTTGGGGGCAGGAGAAGAAAGACCTTTTGTGAGGAAGCAGGATGTCTCCCTTCCCCCGACGTGCGGCCTTCAAGGAACCATATTTCTTTGCTTTAATCACAGGAAAATACATCTAAAATGCTGACTCTGAAAATTAACAAGGACTTGTGAGCTTTGTTAGACATTAAATGAACACACGAAGGAAAAGTTCTCCCTTCATCAGCCATATTTGTGTTTAACTGGAAAGCAAGTTGGGTGTGTCCACTTATGTCCCAATTATCTGGAACGTTCCCCTTAGGTGTGGGCCTTGTTTGCATTGTGTGTCACCCCTCATTCAGTGGTGCACCATCATCACCATTGACCGAGTGGTGCACCATCATCACCATTGACTGAGTGGTGCACCATCATCACCATTGACCGAGTGGTGCACCATCATCACCATTGACCGAGTGGTGCACCATCATCACCATTGACTGAGTGGTGCACCATCATCACCATTGACTGAGTGGTGCACCATCATCACCATTGCCTGAGTGGTGCACCATCATCACCATTGCCTGAGTGGTGCACCACCATCACCATTGACCGAGTGGTGCACCATCATCACCATTGACCGAGTGGTGCACCATCATCACCATTGACCGAGTGGTGCACCATCATCACCATTGACCGAGTGGTGCACCATCATCACCATTGACCGAGTGGTGCACCATCATCACCATTGACTGAGTGGTGCACCATCATCACCATTGACTGAGTGGTGCACCATCATCAGCATTGACTGAGTGGTGCACCATCATCACCATTGACTGAGTGGTGCACCATCATCACCATTGACCGAGTGGTGCACCGTCATCACAATTGACCGAGTGGTGCACCATCATCACCATTGACCGAGTGGTGCACCGTCATCACCATTGACCGAGTGGTGCACCGTCATCACCATTGACCGAGTGGTGCACCGTCATCACCATTGACCGAGTGGTGCACCGTCATCACCATTGACTGAGTGGTGCACCGTCATCACCATTGACCGAGTGGTGCACCATCATCACCATTGACTGAGTGTTGCACCATCATCACCATTGACCGAGTGGTGCACCATCATCACCATTGACCGAGTGGTGCACCATCATCACCATTGACCGAGTGGTGCACCATCATCAGCATTGCCTGAGTGGTGCACCATCATCACCATTGACTGAGTGGTGCACCATCATCACCATTGACCGAGTGGTGCACCATCATCACCATTGACCGAGTGGTGCACCATCATCACCATTGACTGAGTGGTGCACCATCATCACCATTGACCGAGTGGTGCACCATCATCACCATTGACCGAGTGGTGCACCACCATCACCATTGACCGAGTGGTGCACCATCATCACCATTGACCGAGTGGTGCACCATCATCACCATTGACTGAGTGGTGCACCACCATCACCATTGACCGAGTGGTGCACCATCATCACCATTGACCGAGTGGTGCACCACCATCACCATTGACCGAGTGGTGCACCATCATCACCATTGACCGAGTGGTGCACCATCATCACCATTGACTGAGTGGTGCACCATCATCAGCATTGCCTGAGTGGTGCACCATCATCACCATTGACTGAGTGGTGCACCATCATCACCATTGACCGAGTGGTGCACCATCATCACCATTGACTGAGTGGTGCACCATCATCACCATTGACCGAGTGGTGCACCATCATCACCATTGACCGAGTGGTGCACCATCATCACCATTGACTGAGTGGTGCACCATCATCAGCATTGCCTGAGTGGTGCACCATCATCACCATTGACTGAGTGGTGCACCATCATCACCATTGACCGAGTGGTGCACCATCATCACCATTGACTGAGTGGTGCACCATCATCACAATTGACCGAGTGGTGCACCATCATCACCATTGACTGAGTGGTGCACCATCATCACCATTGACCGAGTGGTGCACCATCATCACCATTGACTGAGTGGTGCACCATCATCACAATTGACCGAGTGGTGCACCATCATCACCATTGACTGAGTGGTGCACCATCATCACCATTGACCGAGTGGTGCACCATCATCACCATTGACCGAGTGGTGCACCATCATCACCATTGACTGAGTGGTGCACCATCATCACCATTGACCGAGTGGTGCACCATCATCACCATTGCCTGAGTGGTGCACCATCATCACCATTGACCGAGTGGTGCACCATCATCACCATTGACCGAGTGGTGCACCACCATCACCATTGACCGAGTGGTGCACCATCATCACCATTGACCGAGTGGTGCACCATCATCACCATTGACTGAGTGGTGCACCACCATCACCATTGACCGAGTGGTGCACCATCATCACCATTGACCGAGTGGTGCACCACCATCACCATTGACCGAGTGGTGCACCATCATCACCATTGACCGAGTGGTGCACCATCATCACCATTGACTGAGTGGTGCACCATCATCACCATTGACCGAGTGGTGCACCATCATCACCATTGACTGAGTGGTGCACCATCATCACCATTGACCGAGTGGTGCACCATCATCACCATTGACTGAGTGGTGCACCATCATCACCATTGACTGAGTGGTGCACCATCATCACCATTGACTGAGTGGTGCACCATCATCACCATTGACCGAGTGGTGCACCATCATCACCATTGACCGAGTGGTGCACCATCATCACCATTGACCGAGTGGTGCACCATCATCACCATTGACCGAGTGGTGCACCATCATCACCATTGACCGAGTGGTGCACCATCATCACCATTGACTGAGTGGTGCACCATCATCAGCATTGCCTGAGTGGTGCACCATCATCACCATTGATTGAGTGGTGCACCATCATCACCATTGACCGAGTGGTGCACCATCATCACCATTGATTGAGTGGTGCACCATCATCACCATTGATTGAGTGGTGCACCATCATCACCATTGACCGAGTGGTGCACCATCATCACCATTGATTGAGTGGTGCACCATCATCACCATTGACCGAGTGGTGCACCATCATCACCATTGACTGAGTGGTGCACCATCATCACCATTGACCGAGTGGTGCACCATCATCACCATTGACCGAGTGGTGCACCATCATCACCATTGACTGAGTGGTGCACCATCATCAGCATTGCCTGAGTGGTGCACCATCATCACCATTGACTGAGTGGTGCACCATCATCACCATTGACTGAGTGGTGCACCATCATCACCATTGACTGAGTGGTGCACCATCATCACCATTGACCGAGTGGTGCACCATCATCACCATTGACTGAGTGGTGCACCATCATCACCATTGACCGAGTGGTGCACCATCATCACCATTGACCGAGTGGTGCACCATCATCACCATTGACTGAGTGGTGCACCATCATCAGCATTGCCTGAGTGGTGCACCATCATCACCATTGATTGAGTGGTGCACCATCATCACCATTGACCGAGTGGTGCACCATCATCACCATTGACCGAGTGGTGCACCATCATCAGCATTGCCTGAGTGGTGCACCATCATCACCATTGACCGAGTGGTGCACCATCATCAGCATTGCCTGAGTGGTGCACCATCATCACCATTGACTGAGTGGTGCACCACCATCACCTTGCTAGAAGTTGGTAGCATGACGTATGGATGGCAGAGCCAGCAGGTCTTGTTGGTGAGTATTACCCCGGAGTGGTTGGATGGTAATTGCCAAGTCATTACCATTCCAGACTGGACTCAGACCTCATTGTGTCCAGACTGCAGCGGCCTCAGAGTCTGAGTCTGCATTGTGGAAGATGATTTGTGTGGAGATCTTCGTGAGGCTGCAAGGCAGACTTGACATGATGCCTGCTGACACATCCTTACGACCTTCCCTCTGGTAGCCTCAAGGAGTCGTGGTGTTGCCTGGTGCTGCACCTCGCTGCCTGCCAGTCACCGCAATGTTACCTCGCTGCTTTGAGAGCGCATGAGACCTGGTCCTGAGGCCAGGTCCACAGCAGTCCAGATGAGTATGTTGTTGGTGTGAGCAGTGAGGACAGCCTTGAAATAGTTTGGGGCTACTGTTTGCACGCCAGAGTTTCCATTGTGGAGATCTGTGCGGCTGTAGGTAATGTCATGTTGTGTTTCTTTACACAACCTACCAGTTAACTAGTTTGTAACCTCGGACTGAAATGCAGTTTTTGAGCGACATTCATAATAGTCTTCACAACAATAACATTATTTACTTTTCAACAGGAATTTGCTGTCAATGAAAAAAAAAAAAGATTCCTCAGCTGTGTTGCCAGCTATCGTGTTCGTTTGACTCAACAACACCCGGCGTGACTCGGCCCAACACGCCCCCAGAGTTGCAATTTCTGTGATTCCATCAAGTCACCAAGACGAGAGGGATGGATGAAGAAGACACGTTGTGGGAAGAGATAAGTTCCTAGTTGCAACCCTGATGGGGAAAAAAGTGGATTTAAAAAGCTGCCAGAAAGAATTCATTTGGTCTTAAGAGCTTCTGAGTCACAAATAGTTTGCTGAAAGTGTGTTGAGCTGCATTATGTCCCTCGCCACACACGTGCACTTCCTCCTTCTGTTCTAGAAGAACCAAAGTCTGTTGAAGAACATTATTAAAGGTCAATTCTTCTCCAGTTGATGATTTTAAATTCGGGACTTAATTTGTCTTTCTTTTATGAGCTGAGGATTTGAACATAAGTTTCTTTAAAGACTGAAGACCCTCTTCTCATTTCAGGCTACATAAATAAACTTTGATTGATTCTTTAAAAAAGCTACAATACAAAATGGTGAGTGAATGTATCACAAATGTGATGTGATGTCAGCAAATGGTGTTTTGTAGTACTAGACATGACTTTTAAACAGTACTTTGACATATTTGTGTGTGAGAGACATCATCAAACATGTGCAGACCAGGTGACCTTCTGATGCTGGGCAGAAGAAAAATGCTCTTTATGTTCCAACAGCATAAAGAAAAATGCTCTTTATGTTCAAACAGCATTAAGAAAAATGCTATTTATGTTCAAACAGCATAAAGAAAAATGCTATTTATGTTCCAACATTATAAAGAAAAATGCTATTTATGTTCAAACAGCATAAAGAAAAATGCTATTTATGTTCCAACAGCATAAAGAAAAATGCTATTCATGTTCCAACAGCATAACGAAAAATGCTATTTATGTTCAAACAGCATTAAGAAAAATGCTATTTATGTTCAAACAGCATAAAGAAAAATGCTATTTATGTTCCAACATTATAAAGAAAAATGCTATTTATGTTCAAACAGCATAAAGAAAAATGCTATTTATGTTCCAACAGCATAAAGAAAAATGCTATTCATGTTCCAACAGCATAACGAAAAATGCTATTTATGTTCAAACAGCATTAAGAAAAATGCTATTTATGTTCAAACAGCATAAAGAAAAATGCTATTTATGTTCCAACATTATAAAGAAAAATGCTATTTATGTTCAAACAGCATAAAGAAAAATGCTATTTATGTTCCAACATTATAAAGAAAAATGCTATTTATGTTCAAACAGCATAAAGAAAAATGCTATTTATGTTCCAACATTATAAAGAAAAATGCTATTTATGTTCAAACAGCATAAAGAAAAATGCTATTTATGTTCAAACAGCATAAAGAAAAATGCTATTTATGTTCCAACATTATAAAGAAAAATGCTATTTATGTTCCAACAGCATAAAGAAAAATGCTATTTATGTTCCAACATTATAAAGAAAAATGCTATTTACTGTATGTTCAAACAGCATAAAGAAAAATGCTATTTATGTTCCAACATTATAAAGAAAAATGCTATTTATGTTCAAACAGCATAAAGAAAAATGCTATTTATGTTCCAACATTATAAAGAAAAATGCTATTTATGTTCAAACAGCATAAAGAAAAATGCTATTTATGTTCCAACATTATAAAGAAAAATGCTATTTATGTTCAAACAGCATAAAGAAAAATGCTATTTATGTTCCAACATTATAAAGAAAAATGCTATTTATGTTCAAACAGCATAAAGAAAAATGCTATTTATGTTCAAACAGCATAAAGAAAAATGCTATTTATGTTCCAACATTATAAAGAAAAATGCTATTTATGTTCCAACAGCATAAAGAAAAATGCTATTTATGTTCCAACATTATAAAGAAAAATGCTATTTACTGTATGTTCAAACAGCATAAAGAAAAATGCTATTTATGTTCCAACATTATAAAGAAAAATGCTATTTATGTTCCAACAGCATAAAGAAAAATGCTATTTATGTTCCAACATTATAAAGAAAAATGCTATTTACTGTATGTTCAAACAGCATAAAGAAAAATGCTATTTATGTTCCAACATTATAAAGAAAAATGCTATTTATGTTCAAACAGCATAAAGAAAAATGCTATTTATGTTCCAACATTATAAAGAAAAATGCTATTTATGTTCAAACAGCATAAAGAAAAATGCTATTTATGTTCAAACAGCATAAAGAAAAATGCTATTTATGTTCCAACATTATAAAGAAAAATGCTATTTATGTTCCAACAGCATAAAGAAAAATGCTATTTATGTTCCAACATTATAAAGAAAAATGCTATTTACTGTATGTTCAAACAGCATAAAGAAAAATGCTATTTATGTTCCAACATTATAAAGAAAAATGCTATTTATGTTCCAACAGCATAAAGAAAAATGCTATTTATGTTCCAACATTATAAAGAAAAATGCTATTTACTGTATGTTCAAACAGCATAAAGAAAAATGCTATTTATGTTCCAACATTATAAAGAAAAATGCTATTTATGTTCAAACAGCATAAAGAAAAATGCTATTTATGTTCCAACATTATAAAGAAAAATGCTATTTATGTTCAAACAGCATAAAGAAAAATGCTATTTATGTTCCAACATTATAAAGAAAAATGCTATTTATGTTCAAACAGCATAAAGAAAAATGCTATTTATGTTCCAACATTATAAAGAAAAATGCTATTTATGTTCAAACAGCATAAAGAAAAATGCTATTTATGTTCAAACAGCATAAAGAAAAATGCTATTTATGTTCCAACATTATAAAGAAAAATGCTATTTATGTTCAAACAGCATAAAGAAAAATGCTATTTATGTTCCAACATTATAAAGAAAAATGCTATTTATGTTCAAACAGCATAAAGAAAAATGCTATTTATGTTCAAACAGCATAAAGAAAAATGCTATTTATGTTCCAACATTATAAAGAAAAATGCTATTTATGTTCCAACAGCATAAAGAAAAATGCTATTTATGTTCCAACAGCATAAAGAAAAAAATGTTTTATCTTCCAACAGCATAAAGAAAAATGCTATTTATGTTCAAACAGCATAAAGAAAAATGCTATTTATGTTCCAACATTATAAAGAAAAATGCTATTTATGTTCCAACAGCATAAAGAAAAATGCTATTTATGTTCCAACAGCATAAAGAAAAAAATGTTTTATCTTCCAACAGCATAAAGAAAAATGCTATTTATGTTCAAACAGCATAAAGAAAAATGCTATTTATGTTCCAACATTATAAAGAAAAATGCTATTTATGTTCCAACAGCATAAAGAAAAATGCTATTTATGTTCCAACAGCATAAAGAAAAAAATGTTTTATCTTCCAACAGCATAAAGAAAAATGCTATTTATGTTCAAACAGCATAAAGAAAAATGCTATTTATGTTCCAACATTATAAAGAAAAATGCTATTTATGTTCCAACAGCATAAAGAAAAATGCTATTTATGTTCCAACAGCATAAAGAAAAAAATGTTTTATCTTCCAACAGCATAAAGAAAAATGCTATTTATGTTCCCGACAGCATAAAGAAAAATGCTATTTATGTTCCAACAGCATAAAGAAAAATGCTATTTATGTTCCAACATTATAAAGAAAAATGCTATTTATGTTCAAACAGCATAAAGAAAAATGCTATTTATGTTCCAACATTATAAAGAAAAATGCTATTTATGTTCCAACAGCATAAAGAAAAATGCTATTTATGTTCCAACAGCATAAAGAAAAATGCTATTTATGTTCCAACAGCATAAAGAAAAATGCTATTTATGTTCCAACAGCATAAAGAAAAAAATGTTTTATCTTCCAACAGCATAAAGAAAAATGCTATTTATGTTCCCGACAGCATAAAGAAAAATGCTATTTATGTTCCAACAGCATAAAGAAAAATGCTATTTATGTTCCAACATTATAAAGAAAAATGCTATTTATGTTCAAACAGCATAAAGAAAAATGCTATTTATGTTCCAACATTATAAAGAAAAATGCTATTTATGTTCCAACAGCATAAAAAGTGTGAGGAGGACTTGAAGCTGCAGTGATCTCCCAGCTCTATTGTCCAACAGTTTGTAGTGTGTGTGGCACACTCACCTGGCCTGGCATGTGGGTGGTACACTCACCTGGCCTGGCATGTGGGTGGCACACTCACCTGGCCTGGCATGTGGGTGGCACACTCACCTGGCCTGGCATGTGGGTGGCACACTGACCTGGCCTGGCATGTGGGTGGCACACTCACCTGGCCTGGCATGTGGGTGGCACACTGACCTGGCCTGGCATGTGGGTGGCACATTCACCTGGCCTGGCATGTGGGTGGCACACTCACCTGGCCTGGCATATGGGTGGTACATTCACCTGGCCTGGCATGTGGGTGGTACACTCACCTGGCCTGGCATGTGGGTGGTACATTCACCTGGCCTGGCATGTGGGTGGCACACTCACCTGGCCTGGCATGTGGGTGGCACACTCACCTGGCCTGGCATGTGGGTGGCACACTCACCTGGCCTGGCATGTGGGTGGCACACTGACCTGGCCTTTCATGTGGGTGGCACACTCACCTGGCCTGGCATGTGGGTGGCACACTGACCTGGCCTGGCATGTGGGTGGCACACTGACCTGGCCTGGCATGTGGGTGGCACACTGACCTGGCCTTTCATGTGGGTGGCACACTCACCTGGCCTGGCATGTGGGTGGCACACTCACCTGGCCTGGCATGTGGGTGGCACACTGACCTGGCCTGGCATGTGGGTGGCACACTGACCTGGCCTGGCATGTGGGTGGCACACTCACCTGGCCTGGCATGTGGGTGGCACACTCACCTGGCCTGGCATGTGGGTGGCACACTCACCTGGCCTGGCATGTGGGTGGCACACTCACCTGGCCTGCCATGTGGGTGGCACATTCACCTGGCCTGGCATGTGGGTGGCACACTCACCTGGCCTGGCATGTGGGTGGCACACTGACCTGGCCTGGCATGTGGGTGGCACACTCACCTGGCCTGGCATGTGGGTGGCACACTCACCTGGCCTGGCATGTGCCAACAGGATGTTTGACAGATAAGCAGGCCGGGGACTTGAAGCAAGTATCTCCATGAAATATAAATAAATACGCTGGCAGCAGACGTGCATGCCAGGCTGACAGCTTACAGCTTAGCCGCAGCCAATGAGGGACACATTTAGCAGCAGATCTTAGAATAACGAGGTGGGGATGAAGCTTATAAAAAGTGCAAATGGCTGCACTTCTGGACAGCGTACTTAAGGATGACAGCGATGAAGTGCTGACTTGAATATTTGCCGTTTAGCCGGGATGAAAAAAACACTAATATATGCATTTCAGAAGTACTCAGAGCTACATATTTTATTTTTATTCTTATGATATGGGAGGAAATGAAGCTTCTCCTTGTAATTGTGTTAATTGGGGCTATTTCTATATGCACATAATTAATGAATAAAGTATATATGTGAAGAGAGTAAAAGCATTAATGACCATAATTAAGACATTTAATCCACGACACAGTTTTTGCCTTGACTTGGTCTGATGATGATGATCATCTGTGAAAAGTCAAATGGTTTTTACTGTAATGTTTGACATCACCATATATGCCCCAAAATGTGAAATAAACCATTAAAATATGGTGGAATTATTGTTTTATAAATATCTCTGCCATGTCTTAATGATTTGATATATATACAGTATATATATGTATATATATATATATATATACATTTATGTATTAATATATATACATTTATGTATTAATATATTTATACATATATACATTTATGTATTAATATATTTATTCATATATATTTAGAAATATATGCATATATATGTACATATATACATATATGTATAAATATATATTTACATATATATATATATATGCATATATTTAGAAATATATGTACATATATGTATACATACTGGACATATATACATATATATACGTACACATTATCTATTCATATAAATATATATACATATAAATATAAATATACACACATATGCTGACTGCTTGAATGTTCAAATATTCCCAATTAGATATAGAATGTGTATATATAAATATGTACAAATATGTGTGTGTGTGCGTGCGTGCGTGTGTGTGTGTGTGTGTGTGTGAGTGAGTGCGTGCGTGTGTGTGTGTGTCTGAGTGTGTGTGTGTGTGTGTGTTACTCAACATGCAGTCGGCCAAATGTTTTTATCCAAAATTTTTCCCCCGAGTGATAAAGTTTGGACACCCCTGGTTTTTTCCATAATGAAGAAATTGACCAATTAAAGCCATGAACACAAGATTGCAAAAACAAATGAAGAGGAAAGAAGTTTCTCTCTCCTTTGGGCAGAAGAGTGAACTTGTGATCTGTGAGAAAGTGTTCCCACCTGCCAGGTGGAGGTGTGTGCAGAGAAGGAAGTCCATGCTAGGCTGCTTGTGTCGCTGATAAGTGGGATTGGACTCAGCCTCAGTGACTGAAACATCTGCTCCTCCATTGCAGCCATCTTCTCACAAGCCAAGTCCTCTTGCAGCTATTAGCGACATGCTCCGGCCAAGTGGAACATTTCTATCTGCCTTATCAACAACTTCCTATGATGACACACACACTCTCCATTTTCTGATAGCAAAGCAATAAGTGCCGCACTTCAGGACTCCACTCGGACTTTGTGCTGTGCTGGGCTCACATAGTACTTGTCTGGGCTCCTGCACTCTAGTCCTGGACCGCTACTTCAAACATGTAGGAACCTACTTCATGGACGGTGAAGAATACACACACAGCTTACTTCATCAATGTTGAGTCAATTACCTGTAACATAACACACCTGAATATTTACATTTAAATGACCTGTAACATAACACACTTGAATATTTACATTTAAATGACCTGTAACATAACACACTTGAATATTTACATTTAAATGACCTGTAACATAACACACTTGAATATTTACATTTAAATGACCTGTAACATAACACACCTGAATATTTACATTTAAATGACCTGTAACATAACACACCTGAATATTTACATTTAAATGACCTGTAACATAACACACCTGAATATTTACATTTAAATGACCTGTAACATAACACACCTGAATATTTACATTTAAATGACCTGTAACATAACACACCTGAATATTTACATTTAAATGACCTGTAACATAACACACCTGAATATTTACATTTAAATGACCTGTAACATAACACACCTGAATATTTACATTTAAATGACCTGTAACATAACACACCTGAATATTTACATTTAAATGACCTGTAACATAACACACCTGAATATTTACATTTAAATGACCTGTAACATAACACACTTGAATATTTACATTTAAATGACCTGTAACATAACACACCTGAATATTTACATTTAAATGACCTGTAACATAACACACTTGAATATTTACATTTAAATGACCTGTAACATAACACACCTGAATATTTACATTTAAATGACCTGTAACATAACACACTTGAATATTTACATTTAAATGACCTGTAACATAACACACTTGAATATTTACATTTAAATGACCTGTAACATAACACACCTGAATATTTACATTTAAATGACCTGTAACATAACACACCTGAATATTTACATTTAAATGACCTGTAACATAACACACCTGAATATTTACATTTAAATGACCTGTAACATAACACACCTGAATATTTACATTTAAATGACCTGTAACATAACACACCTGAATATTTACATTTAAATGAACTGTAACATAACACACTTGAATATTTACATTTAAATGACCTGTAACATAACACACCTGAATATTTACATTTAAATGACCTGTAACATAACACACCTGAATATTTACATTTAAATGACCTGTAACATAACACACCTGAATATTTACATTTAAATGACCTGTAACATAACACACTTGAATATTTACATTTAAATGACCTGTAACATAACACACCTGAATATTTACATTTAAATGACCTGTAACATAACACACCTGAATATTTACATTTAAATGACCTGTAACATAACACACCTGAATATTTACATTTAAATGACCTGTAACATAACACACCTGAATATTTACATTTAAATGAACTGTAACATAACACACTTGAATATTTACATTTAAATGACCTGTAACATAACACACCTGAATATTTACATTTAAATGACCTGTAACATAACACACCTGAATATTTACATTTAAATGACCTGTAACATAACACACCTGAATATTTACATTTAAATGACCTGTAACATAACACACCTGAATATTTACATTTAAATGACCTGTAACATAACACACATGAATATTTACATTTAAATGACCTGTAACATAACACACTTGAATATTTACATTTAAATGACCTGTAACATAACACACCTGAATATTTACATTTAAAAGACCTGTAACATAACACACCTGAATATTTACATTTAAATGACCTGTAACATAACACACCTGAATATTTATATTTAAATGACCTGTAACATAACACACCTGAATATTTACATTTAAAAGACCTGTAACATAACACACCTGAATATTTACATTTAAATGACCTGTAACATAACACACCTGAATATTTACATTTAAATGACCTGTAACATAACACACCTGAATATTTACATTTAAATGACCTGTAACATAACACACCTGAATATTTACATTTAAATGACCTGTAACGTAACACACTTGAATATTTACATTTAAATGAACTGTAACATAACACACCTGAATATTTACATTTAAATGACCTGTAACATAACACACCTGAATATTTACATTTAAATGACCTGTAACATAACACACCTGAATATTTACATTTAAATGACCTGTAACATAACACACCTGAATATTTACATTTAAATGACCTGTAACATAACACACCTGAATATTTACATTTAAAAGACCTGTAACATAACACACTTGAATATGTACATTTAAATGACCTGTAACATAACACACCTGAATATTTACATTTAAATGACCTGTAACGTAACACACTTGAATATTTACATTTAAATGAACTGTAACATAACACACCTGAATATTTACATTTAAATGACCTGTAACATAACACACCTGAATATTTACATTTAAATGACCTGTAACATAACACACCTGAATATTTACATTTAAATGACCTGTAACATAACACACCTGAATATTTACATTTAAATGACCTGTAACATAACACACCTGAATATTTACATTTAAATGACCTGTAACATAACACACCTGAATATTTACATTTAAATGACCTCTAACATAACACACCTGAATATTTACATTTAAATGACCTGTAACATAACACACCTGAATATTTACATTTAAATGACCTGTAACATAACACACCTGAATATTTACATTTAAATGACCTGTAACATAACACACCTGAATATTTACATTTAAATGACCTGTAACATAACACACCTGAATATTTACATTTAAATGACCTGTAACATAACACACTTGAATATTTACATTTAAATGAACTGTAACATAACACACCTGAATATTTACATTTAAATGACCTGTAACATAACACACTTGAATATTTACATTTAAATGACCTGTAACATAACACACCTGAATATTTACATTTAAATGACCTGTAACATAACACACCTGAATATTTACATTTAAATGACCTGTAACATAACACACCTGAATATTTACATTTAAATGACCTGTAACATAACACACCTGAATATTTACATTTAAATGACCTCTAACATAACACACCTGAATATTTACATTTAAATGACCTGTAACATAACACACCTGAATATTTACATTTAAATGACCTGTAACATAACACACCTGAATATTTACATTTAAATGACCTGTAACATAACACACCTGAATATTTACATTTAAATGACCTGTAACATAACACACTTGAATATTTACATTTAAATGACCTGTAACATAACACACCTGAATATTTACATTTAAATGACCTGTAACATAACACACCTGAATATTTACATTTAAATGACCTGTAACATAACACACCTGAATATTTACATTTAAATGACCTGTAACATAACACACCTGAATATTTACATTTAAATGACCTGTAACATAACACACCTGAATATTTACATTTAAATGACCTGTAACATAACACACCTGAATATTTACATTTAAATGACCTGTAACATAACACACCTGAATATTTACATTTAAATGACCTCTAACATAACACACCTGAATATTTACATTTAAATGACCTGTAACATAACACACCTGAATATTTACATTTAAATGACCTGTAACATAACACACATGAATATTTACATTTAAATGACCTGTAACATAACACACATGAATATTTACATTTAAATGACCTGTAACGTAACACACATGAATATTTACATTTAAATGACCTGTAACATAACACACTTGAATATTTACATTTAAATGACCTGTAACATAACACACCTGAATATTTACATTTAAATGACCTGTAACATAACACACCTGAATATTTACATTTAAATGACCTGCAACATAACACACCTGAATATTTACATTTAAATGACCTGTAACATAACACACTTGAATATTTACATTTAAATGAACTGTAACATAACACACCTGAATATTTACATTTAAATGACCTGTAACATAACACACCTGAATATTTACATTTAAATGACCTGTAACATAACACACCTGAATATTTACATTTAAATGACCTGTAACATAACACACCTGAATATTTACATTTAAATGACCTGTAACATAACACACTTGAATATTTACATTTAAATGACCTGTAACATAACACACTTGAATATTTACATTTAAATGACCTGTAACATAACACACTTGAATATTTACATTTAAATGACCTGTAACATAACACACCTGAATATTTACATTTAAATGACCTGTAACATAACACACTTGAATATTTACATTTAAATGACCTGTAACATAACACACTTGAATATTTACATTTAAATGACCTGTAACATAACACACCTGAATATTTACATTTAAAAGACCTGTAACATAACACACCTGAATATTTACATTTAAATGACCTGTAACATAACACACCTGAATATTTATATTTAAATGACCTGTAACATAACACACCTGAATATTTACATTTAAATGACCTGTAACGTAACACACCTGAATATTTACATTTAAATGACCTGTAACGTAACACACTTGAATATTTACATTTAAATGAACTGTAACATAACACACCTGAATATTTACATTTAAATGACCTGTAACGTAACACACCTGAATATTTACATTTAAATGACCTGTAACATAACACACCTGAATATTTACATTTAAATGACCTGTAACATAACACACCTGAATATTTACATTTAAATGACCTGTAACATAACACACCTGAATATTTACATTTAAATGACCTGTAACATAACACACCTGAATATTTACATTTAAATGACCTGTAACATAACACACCTGAATATTTACATTTAAATGACCTGTAACATAACACACCTGAATATTTACATTTAAATGACCTGTAACATAACACACTTGAATATTTACATTTAAATGACCTGTAACATAACACACCTGAATATTTACATTTAAAAGACCTGTAACATAACACACCTGAATATTTACATTTAAAAGACCTGTAACATAACACACCTGAATATTTACATTTAAATGACCTGTAACATAACACACCTGAATATTTACATTTAAATGACCTGTAACATAACACACCTGAATATTTACATTTAAATGACCTGTAACATAACACACCTGAATATTTACATTTAAATGACCTGTAACATAACACACCTGAATATTTACATTTAAATGACCTGTAACATAACACACCTGAATATTTACATTTAAATGACCTGTAACATAACACACCTGAATATTTACATTTAAATGACCTGTAACATAACACACCTGAATATTTACATTTAAATGACCTGTAACATAACACACTTGAATATTTACATTTAAATGACCTGTAACATAACACACCTGAATATTTACATTTAAATGACCTGTAACATAACACACCTGAATATTTACATTTAAATGACCTGTAACATAACACACCTGAATATTTACATTTAAATGACCTGTAACATAACACACCTGAATATTTACATTCAGGTTTTGCACTTGCTCGAGTCAAACATGTTGCTGTCATCTACAATTCTGCGTCTGCTTCAACAGTGTCCAGGTCATGTTCTGTCTTTAAGAGGTTTTTAAGTTGCTTCACTGTTGTCCAGCAATGTTCACTTCCAGAAACATCCACATCCAACCTCCAGTTGCAGTGTGACATGCAGCTGGTGATCAAACATGGCTAGACTGTCCACACTTGAGGACTTGGGCCTCTAGTCGTGTCCTTTTATTGTGTGCAACAATCCTGCTTTTATTGTGTGCAACAAAGCTGCTGTTTCATCAGCAGGTTGACATGCCACACCTGGGAGGGGGGATGAAGAAGAAATGCTCACTAACACAGATTTAGACACATTTGTCAACAATCTTTGAGAAGAATATGTCTTTTGTGTGTTTTAGTCCAAGTTCAGCTCATGAAACACAGGAGCAAAAACAGAAGTGTTGTGTTGACTTTCTACTAACACAACATTGACTCTGCATTATTCCATTATGGACACAAAGAGGTTTTAGTTTGTGTCCCCTGGGTCCGTCTGTCCTTTAACACAGTATTTTCAACCTTTTGAGAGCCAAGGCACATTAGTTTGATTGAAAAGCTCCAGAGACACACCACCAGCAGAAAACATCCAAAAATGCAAGTCATCAGCTGATATTGACAGTAAAAAGTAGTTCTGGCAGTTGTTGGAAATGTATTGAAAGCATCATCAGCAAGCATGCATGACCATAGCTCTTGTCTCAAAGTACTGTCACATCACACCAAGACTTATTTGGAGGTTTTGGGTGTTTTCCTGTGTGTATTGTTTTACTTCTTGTCTTGCGCGCCTATTTTATTGTTGATAGTCATGTCCTGTACGGATGTACTTTGTGGACGCCGTCTGCTGCTCCACACGCTGTAAGTCTTTGTTGTCGTCCAGCATTCATGTTTTGTTTACTTTGCAGCCTGTTCAGTTTTAGTTTCATTTTACATAGCCATCCCTAAGCTTCATTGCCTTTTCTTAGCGTCACGCACCTTTTGTTTATTTTTGGTTTAAGCGTTAGATACCTTTTTTACCTGCACGCTGCCTCCTGCTGTTGTCTGCATATTGTGATCACGACAAACCATGTTCCCGTCATTTACAAAGCAATTATCTACCTGCTGCCACCTATTGATATGGAAGAGTATTACATGGTTACTCTGCCGATCTCTAGACAGCACAGACACTCAACAACGGCACGGATAATAATTACTGGTTTGCCAAAAAAAAATGTTTTAACCCAATTAGGTGAAACGACATCATCTCCCACAGGCGAATCCGGACGGCTGCCTGGCCTGAATCGGGCGGTGGAGGCATGTGGAGAGGGGCGTGGTGCACGCATTCCCTGCAGGCCGGCCATGAAGCAGCAGACAGGTGAGTAGATATCTCAGCTGGAACGAGTTATCTAATCACCTGTTCCCTTTATCAGCAGCGTCGGAGACCATGAGAGGGTGCTGGCTGGAGAACGAGGGTGAGCCTGCCAGAGAGGGTTGAAAAGCCACCAGACTTTGCATGACGATGGTTATGAGCTGGCTCCAGTACTCTGGAATGCCCTCCCGGTAACAGTTGGAGATGCTACCTCAGTAGAAGCATTTAAGTCTCACCTTAAAACTCATCTGTATACTCTAGCCTTTAAATAGACCTCCTTTTTAGACCTGTTGATCTGCCGCTTCTTTTCTTTCTCCTATGTCCCCCCCTCCCTTGTGGAGGGGGTCCGGTCCGATGACCATGGATGACGTACTGGCTGTCCAGAGTCGAGACCCAGGATGGACCGCTCGCCTGTGTATCGGTTGGGGACATCTCTACGCTGCTGATCCACCTCCGCTTGGGATGGTTTCCTGTGGACGGGACTCTCGCTGCTGTCTTGGATCCGATTTGAACTGAACTCTCACTGCTGTGTTGGAGCCACTATGGATTGAACTTTCACAGTATCATGTTAGACCCGCTCGACATCTATTGCTTTCGATCCCCTAGAGGGGGGGTTGCCCACATCTGAGGTCCTCTCCAAGGTTTCTCATAGTCAGCATTGTCACTGGCGTCCCACTGGATGTGAATTCTCCCTGCCCACTGGGTGTGAGTTTTCCTTGCCCTTTTGTGGGTTCTTCCGAGGATGTTGTAGTCGTAGTGGTTTGTGCAGTCCTTTGAGACATTTGTGATATGGGGCTATATAAATAAACATTGATTGATTGATGATTGAAAAGCCACCAGACTTTGCATGACGATGGTTATGAGCTGAAAAGCCAAGAGACTTTGCACATTTACTGTTAACGGCTGTGCAAGGGTGTGGTGTTTTGCTGTGGTCACAACTAGAACCCGAAACAGAGACATTCTACAATGCTATTTTGCTTTATTAGGTTTTTGGATGCCAGACTTTTTGTTTATTTAACAACTTTCCCCCTCTGTGACGGACTATGTTAGGAAGTTGTTTGCAACAATTTCACTCTGCTTTCACTCGACTTCCTGCTTTGACTGTGCTGGCTTTCCCCCTGGGCTGGAGTCCGAGGCAACAAGCACCAGACCAGACCAGACCAGACCAGACCTGGCATGCAAGCCAGCACTTGGTCCAGCACAGCGTTCTTTGCTTCCCTCAGCCTCCCTTCTTCTACTTGGTTTCTCAGGGACAAATGTTGAGGTGCTTTGGTCTACACCGAGGTGCATCTTGACCGTGGACCATGTGACTCGTGGAGAAGGCACCAGGATGTGTTTGGGCAAATGGCCTTCAGATCTGCTGGGACATCCAGGACCAGACTTGTTTAGGCTCCACTTGAGTCCTGAAATAAAGCCCAGCATCTGACCAGAACTTAGATAAAGGACTTTGCCAAAGACGTTTGGGCTAGCTAACAATGCTGAGGTCTTGTTGGCTGGGTCAGTGGTCCATCAGGAGCATTCAGAAGGTAAATATAACAAATGGCTCATTTACTCTTCAACAAGTGCAAGCACTCTTTTAAAGACTAAGAAGGCGTGTCTGCTCTCCTCGGGCTCGCCACAAACATGTGGACCCCTGGGGTGGCTCATTTTCTAGCTAATAATCTATTTAAGCACAAGTTAACATTATTGATCCTGTGTTCAAAGCTATTTGCGTGAAGCCCCGTGGCCAACTCCCCTCCGTCTCCTTCATTTGCCATCCAGTCATGCTGGCTCCCGGCTTGCAGCCTGCCGAGGAGATAACAAATACATGTTTATGGCGAGGAGATAACAAGTAAATGTTTATGCTGAGGAGGACACAGCAAGTCCTCACTTGGTCCTCACAGACGTACAGACCACACCAACATGGCGTCTGTTTATTGCTGATGCAATGACATTTATCAGCACAAGTGTTGAATGATAACAGACTTTCCTGAAGGTCAGATGAAGTCATCCTTCTATTCTTCACTGGTTTAATAAACATTTCATTTCATCAAAGTATGTTATTACTTTATTGGATATGACACACAATTGGCTTGTTGTAACTTTTTGTCATTCTAAATGTCAGGTGCAAACATCAAACTATCTATTAAACAGTACAAGAAGCAAGGAATCAAACAGACACAGGATTCAATTTAGCACATGAGGAGAGTGCATGGACCTGCACCCTTGTACTTGGTCACCCCACAAATGCGGTCCTCTCCAAGGTTTCTCATAGTCATTCACATCGACGTCCCACTGGGGTGAATTTTTCCTTGCCCTTATGCGGGCTCTGTGCCGCGGATGTCGTTGTTGCTTGTGCATCCTTTTGAGACACTTGTGATTTAGGGCTATATCAATAAAAATTGATTGATTGATTGACATATACATGTGTACACCCTCATACTCCTTAATACACACACACATCACTGCTAAATCTTAACCTATCTTTACATAGCAATGTAAAAGGTTCCTCTTATTATTCTAAGTGCTGACGCAGACAAACTATTTATAACGGCGATTTGATGGACTGGTGAGGTGTTTCCTGGCTTCCTTGCCCCCTGCACGTTTATTGCAGATCACAAATCACACCTCTCGCCTGCACAGAAGAAGTCTGAGTAGGTAATCCGCCAAGTTGGTAAACTTTGACAGCCATTTAGGACCTGGAAATGGCGAGGAAGACACAATTTCGCAACAGGCAGTGAATGAAAAGTGTTAGTAATTGCAAGGAAATGGAAAAGAGGTAGGATTAAATAAGATGTTCTTCTTTCTACTCCTTCGGGTTCCGCTGTGTTCCTGTTAATGATCGACATTTTCTCGCATAATTCAAGCATCAGAAGTATTGGTATTTTGATTTGAGAATTGATAATGGAGCATAAAGAAATGGTATCGATATTTCAGAATGAATCCGCACATCACTAGAATGTGTCTGAAAATATTTGTGTGCGGGTCCCGATGACCTGACGTCATAAACGGTGTGTTCTCCTCTAACTTGTGTGTTGTGTAACAAGCTCACCATCCCTGACCATCGACCACCTTGACAAGGTAAGGTTTGCACCAAAGAGGACTAAGACACGTCAGCAGTTTGGATCCTATTCATCATCCTTAAATTCCTTATACCACGACAATAAAGTCTGATTCTCACAACTCACGTTTCCTTTTACAACATCATACAATTCACAAAATGATTCCATTATTTAAAAAGCATGAGAAAGTAAAAAGTGTTGGCAGGAGGTCGGATGGACACAAAGTGGACACCAGAAACAAGGACACTTTCAGGACGGACATGAAAACATCCTTAATTCCTCCCTTCTTGAAGCCGTCCAATTACTTCCTGCAGAAGCCCTGAGAAGCTATTAGCTGCAAGTAACGCCTCACTATTTTACTCTCCAGCTTTTACGGGCTCTCCAATGTCAGCACATCAAAGGAGGCTTGTCTGAACATGAATCTCACCCTGCTAGAAACCTTCAACCCCATTATTCAAGTGAAGCTATTTGGATCCTCTTAGCGCATCATTACTTCTGTGGCCAGCAGTCCTTTGGAGCCCCATTTGCTCCCGGGAAAAGGTGCTTCTGTCTTTTCATTCCTGTTCCCAAGCAGATGGAGTATTAGTATCAGAACCAGAATCAGAAGAGTTTTGATTGCCATTATTTGAGAACAGGTTCACAAACTAGGAATTTTACTCGTCGCAATGGTGCGACATTAAAGACATACAACACAGAATAGAATAACACTGAGCCAGAAGTATTAGTTAGTACAAAGACTGTTGATGCATGTAAGATCTCAGTCAGGATTGTCTGAGGCCACCTCAACTTCAGACGACACCTTCTAAGCCCACAAAATGACGGACGGATCACTCGCGTGTTTCCCATGAAGCTTAAGACGATTATTCCCTGCACTGCTTTGTGTCCGCTCGGTCGTGCGTACGCCATTCCTCAAGTGCACTCACGGCGGATATGCAAAACCTGAAGGATAATAGCAAATTGATTGGAATCTGGGCTTATCTGTTGAAACAGTGAGTCTGACACATGCACATCAATTTAATAAGAATACGCAGCAGGAAGCAGCCGTCACTAATCGACAAGATAAACACAGATAAGAATTGATAACGCGTCCGACTGCAGGTCACGAGGAGGCAGCGTTGACATGCAAGTGTGAATAAATAAACTCTGACATCCCCGGAGTAGCCAGAGGAAGGAACCGAATGACTTGACTTGTCTCTCGGCCTTTGATCCTAAACCAGAATGTTGCCTTCTTCTGTTGTCGCAGGATGTCCTGTCTGGTCTCTTGGGGGTCGCCCTCATGGACGATAATTCTCCTTCATACACCATCGAGATGTATTCTTCTGGCGAGGTTCTGACCTGGTGGCCAAACCACCGATTTCAGTTATAGCGAATGGTCTCCCCCATTCTCTTCTCACCCTCTCGGTCCTCAATCTGTCTCTTAATGTCACTCTCAGGATGGACGGAAGGCATCTCGTCTCCACAAGGAGAAGCATTCTCTCTCCTTGACCCTTGTGGTCCACGTCTGGGATGTGTAGGGACAACAGGACGGACCAGGGCCTTGGACAACCTCATCTTCAACCTTCTTCAGACATCTCCAGAGTCTCCTATGTCACTCTCAGATCCTGGGACGATGCTCTCCAAGGCTGTGAGTTCGTCCAGGTGTAAAAGTCGTGTCCTGAAGGTCGCTTCTGCTCCACTTCTCTTGGAGACAAGAGTGAACTGACACCTGTGTCGTTTAGGAGTTGAGTATCACTTGATATGGAAGATGCAAACCATACAATGTCAAGCATCACATATTTCCACTTGTTTGACGTCTGAAAAGGAGTAGGAATAAGCTGATCTTATTTAATCCCGCCCCTTTTCATACCATAGAAATGTTATCCCATTTCATATATTGTCCGATTACAAGGAAATGTGGAAAGTATACGAACAAGAAGACACAATGAACCTTTTTGAACAAGCTGCGTGAAGAATGGCTCTCAAAGGAACAAACTAAACCTGTGAATTGGTTCTCATTGTTCGCTTGAAAGAGTTGTTCAAAAGACTCGACTCGTTCACGACCGTCACACCACCCGTGCTAATTGCATCTTCTCCTCAGTATTGTGGGCCTCCGCATAAATTCTGCACATACATAAAGTCAGAGTCTGCTCACTTGACAGACTGACTTCACTTTGCCCGCATCAGCTTTGCGTGTGCTATCACTTTTGCACACCTTTTAGTACAAGCAAACTTTTAGCACATCAGGCCTATAGCGTCAGGAAGAGAACAAGTCGTGAAAGTCTATTAAGGTGCGGACTTTGTTTCCCAGTCAGCCCGCGAATGTCTTTTTGGTCACCCTGTTTATCCTGCTCAGGGTCACGGGGGAGCTGGAGCCTATCCCAGTGGGTTCCCCTATTCTTTACAATCCAACTGCATACTATTCTCACGAGTCCGGCTGCCTTTCAATGTTAGCCAAGTCTCATCTCCTGCCTGCCCAAAAGTCGAGTTTGTCATGAGCGGGCCCATAAATGGCTTATCTGAATCCAATATATTGGAGGAGCAATGGCTGATGGGACACTGCATCATCCTGATCTATAACTTTCTCTCAAACCATTTATTGTTGCCTCCCTCCCAAAGATGGTCTGTCACTTGTTCCTGCCGCTGTTTATTTTCAGATCAATACTCAATTACTATAAGGAAGATTCACCGCACGCTCATTTTCAGGATGAAATTATGGACTCGGGTGATAAAGGTCTGGCACTCGTGTCATTAAGTCTCCGGCTGGGAGAAATACACTGAGACTCATTCAGTAGAGCAAAGTTTTTCATGGCATCTTTGGAGTCGGCTTCATCGTCCTTCATCATGCGAGGCAGGAAACTATTTTCCCCAAAAAGAGCTTTTTCACTCTCAAGTGGTGGACTGTGCAGCAGCCCCTTAATGTTTGTGTTTAATGCACTTCCTCTTTTGTCAGGCAGAAGAATGGATCTTCATCATTCATCTCATTGATTTGCTAAATGCCAGAGAACAGAGGGCTGTCAATAGCTGAGGCGGCGGGGCTGTAAAGGAGCCCATTATGGGCCACTTTATTGGCCGCAGAAGGAGAGGAGGGCTGACATCAAGGACCGGGGATCGAGTGCCAAGTCAGACGTGGCCATTGTCAAGTCAAAAGAGGCTTCCTGAGCAGACTGGAGGAGGACGAGGCATCATTCAGCCTAACACTTTATGACAGACTAGATGGAACTAGGCTAGATGTGTCCCAGGGCTCGGACAGGTCAGTCAGGAGCTCTCCGGTGGTCAGCACAAAATGTCCACAAGTCCGAGACGTAAACAGGTCATATCACTCCCAAATATCAGATTTGATATCACTCCCAGGGATCACACTTTGTTGGTCTCATCCAGACCGAGGCACCCTCACAGTTTTCTAGAAGACGTTGACGTGGACAAAGACTAGCGAGCTTCAAATGAATGTTAGCAAACGTGAGCGAGGGTTTGTTCTTATTGGACTACAAGAAATGTTTATTGACTATTGTTGTTGAATGTTGTTATTGATTATTGCTGTTGAATGTTGTTATTGGCTATTGTTGTTGACTATTGTTATTGACTATTGTTGTTGAATGTTGTTATTGATTATTGCTGTTGAATGTTGTTATTGGCTATTGTTGTTGACTATTGTTATTGACTATTGTTGTTGACTATTGTTATTGGCTATTGTTGTTGAATGTTGTTATTGACTATTGTTATTGACTATTGTTGTTGGCTATTGTTGTTGACTATTGTTATTGACTATTGTTGTTGACTATTGTTATTGGCTATTGTTGTTGACTATTGTTATTGACTATTGTTGTTGAATGTTGTTATTGACTATTGTTATTGACTATTGTTATTGGCTATTGTTGTTGACTATTGGTATTGACTATTGTTGTTGAATGTTGTTATTGGCTATTGTTGTTGACTATTGTTATTGACTATTGTTGTTGAATGTTGTTATTGACTATTGTTATTGACTATTGTTGTTGACTATTGTTGTTGACTATTGTTATTGACTATTGTTGTTGACTATTGTTATTGGCTATTGTTGTTAACTATTGTTATTGACTATGGTTGTTGAATGTTGTTATTGACTATTGTTATTGACTATTGTTGTTGACTATTGTTATTGGCTATTGTTGTTGACTATTGTTATTGACTATTGTTGTTGAATGTTGTTATTGACTATTGTTATTGACTATTGTTGTTGACTATTGTTGTTGACTATTGTTATTGACTATTGTTGTTGACTATTGTTATTGACTATTGTTGTTGACTATTGTTGTTGACTGTTGTTGTTGATTATTGTTATTGACTATTGTTGTTGACTATTGTTTCACCCGCTCTTATTTCCATGAAATCACTTTCTCATCAAACTTCAAATCATTTGGATGCATGTTTTAAAATGTTTAATAATAAATGTTTCTGAGTACAAAATTGCAATTTTAACAACATTGTTGGGCTGGACTGGAAGGACACTTCCAGGTTTTTGAATTGGGACGAACTTGGAGCACGGCCATGACCTTTGACCTTTGCCCCCCACAAATGCAGCCGCCCAACTGGGAGATGGAAGGAAACTGGCCGTCCTATCAGGGCTGTCCACAATGTGACCCCGGACCACCACTCTTCTGCCACTTGTACAAGCAGCAAAGAAGTGTCATGACAATAAATCATTCAAATCAGACTTAGTAGACCTGGTAGACTTGGTACAGTTAAGCAAGAAGGTGGTGTATGAAAGACAGGATGCTATGAAGAAGCAACAAGGTGGTGTATGAAAGACAGGATCCTATGAAGAAGCAACAAGGTGGTGTATGAAAGACAGGATCCTATGAAGAAGCAAGAAGGTGGTGTATGAAAGACAGGATCCTATGAAGAAGCAAGAAGGTGGTGTATGAAAGACAGGATGCTATGAAGAAGCAAGAAGGTGGTGTATGAAAGACAGGATCCTATGAAGAAGCAACAAGGTGGTGTATGAAAGACAGGATCCTATGAAGAAGCAAGAAGGTGGTGTATGAAAGACAGGATCCTATGAAGAAGCAACAAGGCGGTGTATGAAAGACAGGATGCTATGAAGAAGCAAGAAGGTGGTGTATGAAAGACAGGATCCTATGAAGAAGCAACAAGGTGGTGTATGAAAGACAGGATCCTATGAAGAAGCAACAAGGTGGTGTATGAAAGACAGGATCCTATGAAGAAGCAACAAGGTGGTGTATGAAAGACAGGATCCTATGAAGAAGCAACAAGGTGGTGTATGAAAGACAGGATCCTATGAAGAAGCAAGAAGGTGGTGTATGAAAGACAGGATCCTATGAAGAAGCAACAAGGTGGTGTATGAAAGACAGGATCCTATGAAGAAGCAACAAGGTGGTGTATGAAAGACAGGATCCTATGAAGAAGCAAGAAGGTGGTGTATGAAAGACAGGATCCTATGAAGAAGCAAGAAGGTGGTGTATGAAAGACAGGATCCTATGAAGAAGCAACAAGGTGGTGTATGAAAGACAGGATCCTATGAAGAAGCAAGAAGGTGGTGTATGAAAGACAGGATGCTATGAAGAAGCAACAAGGTGGTGTATGAAAGACAGGATGCTATGAAGAAGCAACAAGGTGGTGTATGAAAGACAGGATCCTATGAAGAAGCAACAAGGTGGTGTATGAAAGACAGGATGCTATGAAGAAGCAACAAGGTGGTGTATGAAAGACAGGATCCTATGAAGAAGCAAGAAGGTGGTGTATGAAAGACAGGATCCTATGAAGAAGCAACAAGGTGGTGTATGAAAGACAGGATCCTATGAAGAAGCAAGAAGGTGGTGTATGAAAGACAGGATCCTATGAAGAAGCAACAAGGTGGTGTATGAAAGACAGGATCCTATGAAGAAGCAACAAGGTGGTGTATGAAAGACAGGATCCTATGAAGAAGCAACAAGGTGGTGTATGAAAGACAGGATCCTATGAAGAAGCAACAAGGTGGTGTATGAAAGACAGGATCCTATGAAGAAGCAAGAAGGTGGTGTATGAAAGACAGGATCCTATGAAGAAGCAACAAGGTGGTGTATGAAAGACAGGATCCTATGAAGAAGCAACAAGGTGGTGTATGAAAGACAGGATCCTATGAAGAAGCAAGAAGGTGGTGTATGAAGTACAGGATCCTATGAAGACGGAGGTTCTACTGCAAGTACTTCCATGAAGCAAACTAAATGAAGAACTATCATCCAACTTGACTGCAGCTTGTGTGGGATCACTTCCTTCTAAATCTAAGTCTAGGTCTAAGTCTTAGTCTACTCAGGGTTTTCTTGTCCACGAAGTCTGTGTTTGATCCCAAATCAGCTGGGGTAGACTCCAGCTTGCACGCCTTTAGTTCAATGGCAACAAAAAGTAGTTTAGTGTGATCAGAAGCAATGTTTCTGTCGCCGAGCTCAGTTGAAAGTTGAAAAAGGAGAGAAGAAGAAGAAGTGTTGTGGTGTTTGCTTGCTACGCCAATTAGAGAGAAAATCAGATGTTATTGTCTGGGCTTTCCTTCTCTAATCAATCCCCACATTAGTCAGTGGAGCTTTTTCTTTTTCTTGCTGTAGAAAAAAGATATTTCAGCTGCCAGGCAGCGCTCACAATAATGCGACTGACTGGAGGAGAAGTTTTCAAGTGATTGCTGATGAGGCTTCATTCAGAATTCGAAGCAGGAGTTTCACACCTGCTAGGCTGGCACAGCTGCACAATCCTACACAACTTCTAGCAAGATCCGTTCAGAAGTCAAAGACAGGCTGAAGTTCATCTATTGTCAACACTTGGATGAAGGTCAGCCCTCACCGTCCACCTCAATTCTGGAGCTGTGGAATTTAGGAGTAGAACTTTCAGTCTGAAGTCATGCAGTGATCACAGAGAACTGAAGTCAGGAGAAAACATTTTACACGTACAGTCAGAGAAATACTTCTGTTGTTAGTCATCTAGTTGTGTACATTGGATTATTTGTTCAAGACGGACAAAAATAATGACAAGAATATGTAAAGAATGACAATAGTTTTAAAACAATGAGAAACAAAGACCAAGTAGATAAGTGAACATTTGTCAATGAGAGAAGAACTGGGGAGTTACCTTCAGACTTACTTGCTGGTTCTTTCTTGAAATTGGTTGTCTTTTTCTCCTTTTTGCAAATTGCAGCTTCCTTTGGTCCCAGTAAGAATAATGTTCCAGAGGTTCTCCATAGAATAAAACACAGCACAGAAAGGAGACAGACGGTTGTTCAGCGTTCAACGTGCTCTCTATGAACAAATACACTTTGTTTTTAAACTATTTCTATGAGAGTGTTTACCCTCTTAATGCACAGGCTTATTGTTCAACTCTTAACTGGAAGATGACGTTTTAACAATCAGACTCAGGATTCTGTTAGTGGCAAAGATGGATAAAGGTGACGCCATCTCACAGGAAATGCTACCTAAAAAGATGTCTCACCTGCTGGTCCCTGCATGACGACGCCAGGTCAAGAGAGAGACTACTGAAAACCATGGCTGACCTGCAGGAAGACATCCACCGCATGTTGGGTGAGATGCAGAGGAAGGACTCACTGTTGGCCACACTTGGGACTCCCGGTGGTGACCAGCTGGCTGGAATCCTGGAAGACCGGTGAGCCCGCTTTTGCAAATGGAGAGACAGTCCTCTGGGATCCATCGTCTTCCTGTCTGATGATGGACCTCACCCTGGGCACAGGTGCGGGAGGTGGTGCACTTGAGCCAGCCGGCCCTCCTGACGATTTAAGCGGACGTTCCCACAAGCCTCATTAATGGTGAGTCTATGGTGCGGCACGTCCACACCAGGCGGGCGTTCACCCTGTCCTTCCCCGCTGCCGCTTTTATGGACGGAGTGCAGAAAATACCAGACATCCTAAAATCCCATCCGACGGTGAAAAGGATCATCAACCACACAGGGACCAAGAACCTCCACCGGCAGCAGTCCGGACTCCTTAAACAAGACTTCATCCAGCTCCTCAAAACCATGGCACAGGTGCAGGTAAAGACTTTCAGGCAGCGTCAGCAGGCTACTTAGCCTCAACACCCGACTCTCTCAACTTGAAGGTGTTTTGGGGGAGAGACCATCTCTTAGGGCCAGACGGATTCCATTTAAACAGAACTGGATCCTGGATCATGTCTGCCAACCTGGCTTTTAGTTTCTTCACACCTGCACCAGCTCAACTGTACCTCACTCCCCCAGGTCCTAGATCCCACTATTTAGTTCCACCTTACACCACCATACCCACATTACTGGACTTGGACCTATCGTTCACTGGTTGGCATCCCCCAGGTCCTAGATCCCACACATTTAATTCCAGGGTGTGTTTTCTTCTCTTCTTCAGTTATTGTTATGTTTTAGTTTGTTTTGTTGTGCTTGCCACTTGCATGAAAAGTCTTGTGTGATGAAATGAAGTTCATAAAGGCAGTAACGCATCAAAGACTAACTTGTGGCGTCTCATCAAATCGTCCAAAATGTTGTTGCTAAAATAAGAGCAAATCAGTTCTGAGTCTAAACTGCATTCAGCCTCTCATTAGCTGCGCTAACGACTGATTTAGGCCGCTTTTGATGACAAATGCAATTAGTGCTTCCAAATGAGGAAGATGTGATAGCATTTTGCCAAATCAGGCAAGCAAGATTAATGACAGCCTTTAGAGACGTCACATGATTCAATACTTAATGTTAATTGTGACACGTCAGGAAGGATCCCTCAAACAAAAGTCGATGATACCGTTGCCTTTCTTTAGAAACTGAAACATTACTTCAGAACTCAAACATTAAATAACTTTAGTATGTGATGCACATCAGCTCCTATTTCCAAACATTCAGAACTGTATTAAGACAAAGTAATAAACAGCTTGAGTGTGAAAGTACTCATGTTTAATGTACTCAAAATGTACTATCTTTGTTTGTTTATACACAATGATTGTACTTTTATATTTGATCTACACTCTGGTTCTTTAGTCTTTGCTTCTCCTCCATTCTAAACAGTTAGAAAAAGGCCAGTTGTACAAAACTGTTTCCCATGAGAAAAATTGCCATTAGAAAATGATTCCTTTCCACAGACAGAAATATTCAACCAAAACAAAAATGTGTTTATCACAAATATGTTTAGTTTAACATGCAGAACTAGAGAAATAAATGACAGAAGAAATAGATCAATCATCTCTCTTGTTGGCTCTGCAGAGAACCACCTTCTTACTTTTCTATCAATTCTTTCTTAAAGTGTTGATCACCTTCTTGATCAAAGTCCTGGCACTCGCAACATTCTTTGACCCCATGATGGACTATTTCCTAGTCCTAGAGAGCACAAAAACACAAGGACTGAGTCAACATGCTAGCATTGTGTACTTTGCCACACTAGCATCTTCCCAATCCTGCTTTAAGAGAAAAGAACAGACTTTCTTTGTCACAATATGTCCTTAAAGGGCCAGCAGCATCCAGGAAACTGAAATATTACCAGCGAGTTCTTCTTTTTTTTGGCTCCTGAAAATTCATATGGAATTTAATACTTTTTAATGACATCAAGTATTAATGAAACAACATTGAATTATTCCCCAAAAATGAATTTGTTTTTGAGCAATAGGCAGATTGCTAACTGAACTTCTCATTGCTAGTGTTGGATCCTGAGAACTGTTCTGGTTTTCTTCTTCTCGGTGTGAGCTAATATTGTTCCTGTCCTGTGCCTTTATTCTGTAGTCTTCAGTTCCTTGTGCCGTGCACAGGCTTCCACACCTGCTGCCTGATTGGCAACCAGGACACACCTGTACCTGCTTGCCACTCCGTCTTTCAGACAACAAACACGCCGTGTGTCCCCTTTCAGAAGAAGTTGTGTGTCCTGTGCAGTTTCCTCCACTCCATCTGCGAGTGACTTTTCTCTACATTTCTCCTCTCCGTGTGAGTGCGCCTCTTGTCTGTATGTCAATAACACTGTAAAAAGAAAAAATGTAAAAAAACGGTCATCTACTGGCAGCTACGGCTGCCAAACAAAAAACTGAAAATTCAAGTAAAACATTGTAAACTAAATAATGATAAAAAACATATTTACAGAAATTTTCATGAAACGTTTTGCGGAAAAATATCATAATTTTACAGATTTTTACTAAATTATCAAGATCAACCACCTTTAATAAAGTGACAATGCAAACAGTTCTGCAGAAAATTACCTTTATTCTACAGAGTTTTTCCAAATTGTTTTGATCAACCAACTTAAAGTCCTACTGAAAGCCACTACTAGCGACCACGCAGTCTGATAGTTTATATATCAATGATGAAATATTAACTTTGCAACACATGACAATACGGCCGCTTTAGTTTACTAAATTGCAATTCTAAATTTCCCGCGGAGTTTCTTGTTGAAAACGTCGTGGAATGTGATGTCTCGGACTGTTAGGACATATTAGCGCAGCACTATTTGCGGCTAAAAGTCGTCTCTTTTCATCGCATAATTACACAGTATTCTGGACATCTGTGTTGCTGAATCTTTTGCAATTTGTTCAATTAATAATAGAGAAGTCAAAGTACAAATATGGAGTTGGAAAGCTTTAGCCTTTAGCCACACAAACACACGGTGATTCCTTGTTTAAGATTCCCGGAGGTGAAACTTTACTATGGATCAGAGCAGTCAAGCGAACATGGTTCCCGACCACTTGTCAACCGGCAGGTTTCGGTGAGAAAATTGTGTTAAAAAGTCACCTCTTACCGGAGATCAGTGGAGTTTGCGCCGTCCTTGTAACTGCCGTCGACACTGGCCTCAAGACACCCGTGGACACACCCCTCCGACTATCAGGTACTATTTAATCTCCCTAAAACACTAGCAACACAATAGAAAGATAAGAGATTTCCCAGAATTATTCTAGTAAATATGTCTAAAAACATCTGAATCCGTCCCAATGCAATCGACTTTTTTATTTGTATTTTTTTACTTTATTATTATTTTTTTCTAGTCCTTTGCTATCAATATCATCATCCTCAAATCTTTCATCCTCGCTCAAATTAATTGGGAAATTAATTTGAGCTCTTGCTGCTGGAGGCTCCCATTAAAAACAATGTGAGGACGTGAGGAGCCCTCACACTTGTGACATCATCGTCTGCTACTTCTGGTACAGGCAAGGCTTTTTTATTAGCACCAAAAGTTGCTAACTTTATGGTGGATGTTCTCTACTAAATCCTTTCAGCAAAAATATGGCAATATTGCAAAATGATGAAGTATGACACAGAATGGAGCTGCTATCCCCGTTTAAATAAGAACATCTCATTTCAGTAGGCCTTTAAAGAAGTGACAATGCTGGCAGTTTGACATAAAAATACTATTATTTTACAGATTTTTTTTCGAATTGTTAAGATCAGGAGTATCAAAGTAAATTTACCTGGGGGCCACTGAATGCAGAAACTACGTGAAAAGTGTATTCACCTTCTTTGAATGGACATCCCGACCTAGCAACATACTTGCCAATCCTCCCGATTTTACGGAGAGAGGCTATGACCCTCGCCAAGGATTGTCTTGATCCGATGTCGCCCGGACAAACATTTTAAAGGCACCGTGACAGCACTGCCTTCATCGTCCTCTACAACCTTACGTCACGTTCACTCATTCACCACACAAACAGCGTGCCGACTGAGTCGCATGTTGTACAAGGCTTTGTTGGAATTACAATATCGACTGCAAGACATACTTGATCAACAGCCATACAGGTCACACTGATGGTGGCCGTACAAACAAATTTAACACTGTTACAAATATGTACCACACTGTGAACCCACATCAAACAAGAACGACAATCACATTTCAGGAGAACATCCGCACTATAACACAACATAAACACAAAAGAACAAATACCCAGAATTCCATGCAGCGCTACTCTTCCGGGCTACACCCCTGCCATCACCCAACATCACCGCCCCCCTCCGTGCGTCGGTTGATAGCGCTGCATGGCATTCTGGGTATTTGTTCTTTTGTGTTTGATTGATCGATTGATTGATTGATACTTTTATTAGTAGATTGCACAGTACAGTACATATTCCGTACAATTGACCACTAAATGGTAACACCCCAATAAGTTTTTCAACTTGTTTAAGTCGGGGTCCACGTTAATCAATCAATTTATGTTGTGTTACGGTGAAGTTGTTCTCCCGAAATGTGTTTGTCATTCTTGTTTGATGTGGGTTCACAGTGTGGCACATATTTGTAACAGTGTTATATTTGTTTGTCCGGCCACCGTCAGTGTGACCTGTATGGCTGTTGATCAAGTATGTCTTGCAGTCACCAACGTGTGTCATATTACAGAGAAAAATGTTAAATTGTCTGTATGAGCATAAACCTTTATATAACAGGCTACAGATATTTTTCAACTTGAATATAAAAATTCACATAAATATTAAAAAAATAAGATTTTCCTTAAAATGACATATAAAACTGTTAGATTGTTAGTATGGACATAGACTTTTATATAACAAGCTACATATTAAATGAAAGTTAATTACTGTCATTTTACATGAATTTGAAAGTAATTTGAGAAAACAGAAAATATGTATTATTATTTTGGGATTTTTCTGTAAAACAAAATTGAAATATACATAGTTTGTCATTACTGGCATGTTACTTAAAATTACAGGTGGTTTGTTTATTTACAGATAATGTCTTCAATTCTACAGTTTTATAACCTATTTTAAAAAAAGAAGAAAAATTACAGTAGAAATTTAGAGTAAATTAACCATAAAAAAAGGATTTTCTTTTACAGTGAATATAGACAAGACACACAGCAGCTTCCACATCTTGGCTTGATTTGCAGCTCAATAACTACTCAGGAGAATTAGTCCCAGATGGTCCTGATGTTCTCACACAATTAAGTCTCCGAACGCACATTTTCTTATCAAGATTGTGATATTCAACCAGCTTTGTGATGCCGCGATGCAAACAGTCTATCCTGGTAAAGAAACTTCCTCTTTCTCTGACGCCATCCCATCGTGTGTGTGTGTGTGCGTGTGTGTGTGTGTGTGTGTGTGTGTGTGTGTGTGTGTGTGTGTGTGTGTGTGTGTGTGTGTGTGTGTGTGTGTGTGTGTACGGACTTAAAGGTGGAATGAGATATGGTTATTCTATAAACTGGACTTTTGAAGATTTAGCATTTAGTGATTTATTTGAAGGAGATGAACGGCAAAGGGAATGAAAGATGCCTTTGAATGAAGAAATGCCATATTCCAATCACAGGTTTGCAAAGGTTAATGAATGCCATTAGTCTGCCACAAAGAAAAGCAGACTTGTACCTTTGCAAAATGCATAATTTAGATAAGAATGGCATACACAACAATTACATCTGACACATTATTCTCTTGAAAAAAAAACAATGATGATAATTAAAGATGCAATCTGAAGTTTCACACAGAGAGATTAACATGTTCTGAACAATCTATTTGCTTTTCGTAATTATAACATTAGTTTTTTATTTTTAGTCTATATGTGCTGTGGAAAATGTGATTATTTAATCATCTTTACAGTCAAATACAAGTGACTACTCACACCATAATTGTTATTATTATAATATATGATTTATTCAGATATATAAATGTTATGATATTATCTTAATGACACGGGCCAGCACTCATGATTCTGAAGGCCCCGGCCAGATCACATTGTCATGGCAACGCAAAGGAGCTGAAATGTAATTGGACACAAATACTTAACTCAACCGTACAATAAAATAATGATTTTAGGAATACACATTTTCTTTTGCTAACAAACATATTTGTGAATATAACAATACAATAGACTGACAACACAAAGCATTGCTTATTATTAATATTACATACAACTGTTTGAGCACAGATAAAGTCAGGAGTTCTAAATAAGTAAGGAAAAGAAAAACTATTATTATTGGCTCTTTTTCAAATCCTGTGTTTTCTCCCAATGAGCTCCTGTGTCGAAGGACTGAAGTTGCAATACAAACATGTCACAATATGAACAAAACAACACCAGAAACACAGAGATATTAAGTGAAAATAAAGATAGAAGAGCAGTGATAATGTTATCTCACATTATTGATACCACCTTCAGTATCGACACGGTCCAAACTTGGATGGATCGTCCACAGTGAAGCAAACCTTAACGAGACTTCTTTTGGCAACACTTACTATCATTATTTTGTGCCATGTTATTCCTCAAAACCTGCAGTTAAGTTTTATTTTCTGCATGAAAGAGTCCCGTCCAGCCACATGGAAATAGTATTAATGACTTGTTGTTGTCATTCGTTAGTAATATGACTCGCATCAATTTGACATAATGACTCACTGACATCTCAGTTCAAATTTTCTTTGAAAAAGGCACTCTGGCGTTTGTCTATTTGTAACCTTTCAGCTGATGCCTCATCAACTTCCAAAGTGTCCTTCTTGACACTTCCCACTTCTAATGTAAGCATTTTATACTTCATTACTCCTTTCAAATGATCATTGGCCTGCTTAATTACATGACGCTTGAATTATGGCCTCATTGAGGGCCGCAACCTTGAAAAGAAGTTGTGATCTGACAAATGAGACGTGTTGAAAGGCAGGAAGACGCATTATTGGACAGGATTCTAACTCTCCATGCTCACTTTGGGCAAGATGAGTGGAAACCTCGCAAGTTAGCATCACGGCTACGTATGTACTGATAGGTGGCTAACGCAATGTTGCTGGCAAAAAATATATATTTATATATTTATACATTTATGTACATGTACAAACACCAAAAGCAGTGAAGTTGTCACGTTGTGTAAATGGTAAATAAAAAAGTGGATACAATAATTAGCAAATCCTTTTCAACTTATATTCAATTGAATAGATTGCAAAGACAAGATATTTAACTTTCACACTGAGAAACTTTGTTATTTGTTGCAAATATTATCTTATTGGACATGTGATGTCTGCTGTTCTGATCCGATGCCTGGATCATATTTTGTTTAGATTTTTGAGTTTGTTTGTACACTTCTCAGTTTGTTTCCATGGTTACTTATTGTTTTCACCTGTCACTTGCTCCAGAAGCACACCTGTTTTTGGTAATGACTTCCTTATTTCAGCCTACCTTCTCCCGTCTTGGTCCTCAGTTTGTTTGTGTCTCTGTGCTCATTTTTGCCTTATCTTCCCCCTGCGTTGCGCATGCGTTTTATTTTGTTGATTTTGGTCTGTTTTGTACCAGTGTTGTTATTTATTTTGTATTAAATCAAGCCCTTACCTGCAAGACCTGTATGACAGGTCCATTGCATCCCGGGTGAACAAAACGCCCATCACAGTGTTTCTGACATGACAGCCTGCAAACTGTTTCAAAAAAGCTAGCACAAGTGGCAAAAAAGAGTGAGGAAGTTGAGGAATGCTCATCAAAGACTTATTGGGAACATCCCACAGGTGAACAGGCTAATTGGGAACAGGTGGGTGCCATGATTGGCTATAAAAGCAGCTTCCATGAAATGCTCACTCATTCACAAACAAGGACAGGGTGAAGCTCACCACTTTGTCAACAAATGCCTGCGCAAATTGTTGAAGAACAACATTTCTCAAGCAGCTATTGCAAGGAACATGTAACAACAGCGTGGCTTCATAGTAAAAGAGTGTTGGTACTAGACTGGCCTGCCTGTAGTCCAGACATTGAAAAAGCGTGAAGGCTAAAATATGAGGCAGGAGACTGTTGAACAACTTAAGCTGTACATCAAGCAAGAATGGGAAAGAATTCCACTTCAAAAATGTGTCTCCTCAGTTCCCAAACCTGCACTGAGTGTTGTTCAAAGGAAAGGCCATGTAACACACTGGTAAAAATAAATTTTTTGCAATGTTTTGCTGCCATTATATTCCAACTTCATGATTATTTGCAAAAGTTCTCAGTTCTAACGTTAAGTATCTTGTCTTTGCAGTCTATTCCATTGAATATAAGTTGAAAAGGATTTGTTGTATTCTCTTTTTATTTAGCTTTTACACAACCTGACAACTTCACTGCTTTTCAGATTTGTATAAAAGCAAATTCTAGGGATCAGTATAATTATTTGCAGAAAGGCATGTGTTGCTGGATCCCAGTTGGAGATAAAAGAGACAAGAAGATCATCACCGATGGAAAATAGTGCAGAAAGCCAAGTGTGATGAGAAAAGGCTGAAATGTTGATACAAATAATGAATAAAGACACAAACTTTTGTCTTGAAATGTTTCTTTAAGCTCTTTATTAGCCTGTTTCACTACAAATAACATCATGATGTCAGCAACTGTTGCCGTTTTGGAGCAAAACATGTACATTGTGTCAGGTTCAAACACCGGTGACATCTATTAATTAGACAAGAAGCAAGGAAGCAAGCAGACACAGGATTAAATAGAGCTCATGAGGAGACACGTGTTTTGGGCTGTACTCTAGTTCCAGATCCAAACAACGTTCTAAAGCACAGCCCGCGTGCCTCCTGTATTTATTAAGGAAATCTCTATGACATCATTGTGACTAAGGGAAAAGGGGGGAGTGGACTCGACAAGATATGATAATACAAAATTGCAAAAATGTTGACACTTGGTGCTATCGCCCAGTCTCTTCTTGTGCTGGTCCCAGAACACAAAGTTTGGCCTTGGCAGTCAGCAGGCGGTATCTGAACAGAACACTCATGGAAAAGAAAGACAAGCAATCTCTCAGATTGTTAGCTCTGCACAAATACAGAAAAAACCCTTCAACACAAATTGACAATACTTTATAGTAACGGCCCTTAAGCATATAGTTATGATGATAATATATACATAATTATTCTAACACATTGTAATTGAAAATGGAGTTTGGGGAGAGAAAAAAAAAATGATTTAATTTCTTGGCAACATTGTGCATCCCTGCTGGTTGTGTAAGAAATGTGAGCAAGCAGCTGAGGAGCAGCTGGGAATGGAACCATCGTGCCAGGTAGAAGGTTCCAATCATGAGGTCCAAGTTCAGTTACTTCAAGTTATTCCATTTGGTTCCATATCAGCCTAACCCGGCAGCCACGCTGCCTTCAGCTCATGTACTAACAAGGCGTACTAAGACTTGAGCAGAACATTCATCAACTCTCATGAGGCTGCTTAGACAAAGGTGATGGAGCTCCTGTCTGCTAACAGAGGCAGCGTATAACTCCGCCTTCTTTACACCACCTGCGCATCATGTCAGTGAACAAAGTCCCCCAGATCCCGGGCTTTTTTTCTTCTTCCACGGCCCACAGGTGAAATATTGCTTTGCTGGATGTTCACTCAAGCGAGCAAAAAATCATTGGCTGCTTCTCGCCGTAAGCGTGACAGATGGCCTTTCTTACTGGGAGGAAAACAATGGCGCTGTGAACAAGCAGGTTTTATAGCCTCTGTCAGCGCAAACGTGGCCGCAAGGTTACGTCCGGATGGTCGTCTTTGGGGACAAATGGCAGGAAACAGCGGTGAGGGAGAAAACCACCTTTCAGTTCTCTTTACGTCTTTGGAATGTCAATTCCCATTTGGACCTGAACTGAAACACGAAAACTGAAACTGTCACCTTTGTTTGGGCACCATAATCACCCCACTCATCATCAAACCCAGTGGATATATACATTATTTATTTATTTATTTCTTCTAGAAGAGTTCTCCGCATAAGGACTGCTTGTCAAGCATGCAAGCAGCATGGAATAAATCATGCTAATGCTAATAAGACGGTGGTAGAAGTATGAGAGAGAAGCTTTCCATGATGGAGAATGAAGGATCTCAATGATGATAAATACCCTAACTAAAGGTTTCTTAACAACAGAGGATGAAGCAGAAAGTCAAAGAAAGGCTTACATCCCAGCAGGATAAAGAAGAGGCTTACCTGTCCATTCACACACTGCATCACCATGGCAACACAGACACACCACAGCCCTTTGAAGTCTCATCTTAGGAAGGATTTCCGTGGTCTTAGTCAAAGTCCAAGTTATCTCCAGCGGCTGTCACACATCCACACGAGGAAGATGTCTCACAGATCTGCAACACTAACGAGTCATGCAGGTGGACTCACCTCACCTGCCCACCCAGGGCCAGAAGCTGGGTGCTCATACCTGAAGTCAGGTGCTGAGGACAACTGGATGTGTTGGCGACACTTGGGATGGAAAATCCATCACAGTTGTTTAAAATTCATGAAGGATGGGAAAGAACATCTCGGCTGCGGCTGATGAGATACGATTCATGTTGACCTTGTTATTCACCTCCATGACCTCTGGGCTACATGTCCCTCAAACTGAGGGCCACACTACGGGGAGACCCCACACATGGTTCTCACCTGATACTGACTAGATGTTGAACTAGAACCCCCACACATGGTTCTCACCTGATACTGACTAGATGTTAAACTAGAACCCCCACACATGGTTCTCACCTGATACTGACTAGGTGTTGAACTAGAACCCCCACACATGGACCTCACCTGACACTGACTAGATGTTGAACTAGAACCCCCACACATGGTTCTCACCTGACACTGACTAGATGTTGAACTAGAACCCCCACACATGGTTCTCACCTGATACTGACTAGATGTTGAACTAGAACCCCCACACATGGTTCTCACCTGACACTGACTAGATGTTGAACTAGAACCCCCACACATGGACCTCACCTGACACTGACTAGATGTTGAACTAGAACCCCCACACATGGTTCTCACCTGATACTGACTAGATGTTGAACTAGAACCCCCACACATAGACCTCACCTGACACTGACTAGATGTTGAACTAGAACCCCCACACATGGTTCTCACCTGATACTGACTAGATGTTGAACTAGAACCCCCACACATGGACCTCACCTGACACTGACTAGATGTTGAACTAGAACCCCCACACATGGTTCTCACCTGATACTGACTAGATGTTGAACTAGAACCCCCACACATAGACCTCACCTGATACTGACTAGATGTTGAACTAGAACCCCCACACATGGACCTCACCTGACACTGACTAGATGTTGAACTAGAACCCCCACACATGGACCTCACCTGACACTGACTAGATGTTGAACTAGAACCCCCACACATGGACCTCACCTGACACTGACTAGATGTTGAACTAGAACCCCCACACATGGACCTCCCCTGACACTGACTAGATGTTGAACTAGATCCCCCACTCATGGACCTCACCTGACACTGACTAGATGTTGAACTAGAACCACACATAGAACTCACCTGATACTGACTAGATGTTGAACTAGAACCCCCACACATAGAACTCACCTGACACTGACTAGATGTTGAACTAGAACTCCCTTACATGAGCTTCACCTGACACTGACTAGATGTTGAACTAGAACTCCCTTACATGAGCTTCACCTGACACTGACTAGATGTTGAACTAGAACCCCCACACATAGAACTCACCTGACACTGACTAGATGTTGAACTAGAACCCCCACTCATGGGCCTCACCTGACACCATACTTGCCAACCCTCCCGGATTTTCCGGGACACTCCTGAAATTCAGCGCCTCTCCTGAAATCCTCCCGGGACAAATTTTCTTCCGAAAATCTCCCGAAATTCAAGCGGAGCTGTAGGCCACGCCCCCTCCAGCTCCATGCTGACAGATCTGACTCAATGTTGTGAGCCTCTTAAACAAGACAATACTGAATAGAATGTAAATATATTCTACATTTAAGTGCAGTCAAGGAACATGCATTAGGGAGTCTGTTCTGAAGCCCACAGTAAAGAGAGGTAACTTCCTTATGTCGCCTGGTTATTGACTCCAACCCAATCTGTGACACCGTCGACAAGCAAAATGAAGAAATACGCTTGCAAGTTCCAGAACGATTGGAAACAAGAATTTCAGTTTATCCAGGAGAGTTGGAAGGGGAAGGGGTATGTTGCCTGTAAATTTTGTAGAACAGACTTCTCCATTGAAGACGGTGAACGGATCCACTCAGCCATGAACGGTCAGCGAAGCACAAAGCGTCCGCAGCGCAGCATCGTTCACAACCCAGTATTATGGGCCACCTCGCAAAATGGACACCCGATGGTGTAACTTCTGCTGAGACAAAGATGGCTATGCTGATAGTTGGAAGCAACATCCCCTTCTCATTTGAGGATGTCTACAACAAATCCCTGAAGGATGTTCCCAGATTTGGAAATCGCTCGCCAATACGCAACTGGCAGAACTAAGGTTACTCAAATAGTGAAAGGTAAGTGTGTGTTTTTTTTTAGTAACCAGCAAGCACAGTACAGTTAGAACAATTGTGTTTTTATTACTGTGTATTTGATAGGTGCAGTTGGAAATTCATTTATTTAATTTATATATATATATAATAAAATACATATATGTATATATAGCTAGAATTCACTGAAAGTCAAGTATTTCATACATATGTATATATATATATTAAACATATATGAAATACTCAAGTTGGTGAATTATACGCCACCCCTTTTAACCACGCCCCCCGAATCAACCATGCCCCCAACCACGCCTCCACCCCACCCCCGACCACGCCCCCCACCTCCCGAAATCAGAGTTCTCAAGGTTGGCAAGTATGTCTGACACTGACTAGATGTTGAAGTGGAGTCACACAAGAAGCTGACGTCCCAAGAAGGCGTTTGGCCAAAGAGGAAGTGAGGCGGTGACCCGAGGAGGCCACGCCGCTTATTGCCTTGACCCTCCCATGTGGCCCCTCATTGTTTTTCAATTAATCCCAGCCACTTTGCGGCAAACGACACAGACAGATGGCCGGGTCCTTGCGGGGGCCACAGAGTGCTTATTGGTGGGGGAAAGTGAGCTGAGGAGCTGGAGGAGACGCAGCCTAAGCAGAGCAGAGCAGCTTCCTGAGTGCTCATCTGGTCACGCTGCAAGGAAGCAGGAAATAAGGTGGAAGTGTGCAGGATATTAACCTGCTTGTCAAGGCACACTCTTGCATCCTCTCATTCAGTTGCACTGGGCTGAGTTACTGACTTACTTAGTGACTTAGTTACTTAGTGACTTAGTTAGTTAATTATTTGGTTGGTTGGTTGGTTCGTTCGTTCGTTAGTTAGTTAGTTAGTCCATTAGGTTGAGAGGCTTTGTTGCAGTGCCCAGCCTTTTGTGGGCTTCGCATGTCAACAACAACAACAACAACAACACAAACATGGTGAGCAGCAGTGAACTTTGCCAAATGTGTGAACCTACCATACCTTCTTAGGACCACGAGCACAGAGTCATGTTGAGTCATGTCACATTTATATCATTCAGGAACCAACGTGTCCGCATCACTCAACTCACTGCAGCATTAATTCAACTTCATGAATTGTTATTTTTATTTTTTTGTCATAAAGAAACACAATCATGTGTGCTTACAGACTGTATCCCTGCAGACTGTATTGATCTATATTGATATATGATGTATATATTGTGTTTTTTATGATGATTTAATAATTTACAACAACAAAAAAACGTTTTTATTTTTTATTTTAATTATTTAATTTTTTTTTTTCTTGTGCGGCCCAGTACCAATCGGTCGGGCCGCGGCCCGGTGGTTGGGGACCACTGTTCTAAGCAGCATGTGTGATGGTATGGGGGTGTATTAGTGAACAAGACATGACTAACTTACACATGTGTGATGGTATGGGGGTGTATTAGTGCCCAAGGCATGGGTAACTTACACATGTGTGATGGTATGGGGGTGTATTAGTGAACAAGACATGGGTAACTTACACATGTGTGATGGTATGGGGGTGTATTAGTGAACAAGACATGGGTAACTTACACATGTGTGATGGTATGGGGGTGTATTAGTGAACAAGACATGGGTAACTTACACATGTGTGATGGTATGGGGGTGTATTAGTGAACAAGACATGGGTAACTTACACATGTGTGATGGTATGGGGGTGTATTAGTGAACAAGACATGGGTAACTTACACATGTGTGATGGTATGGGGGTGTATTAGTGAACAAGACATGGGTAACTTACACATGTGTGATGGTATGGGGGTGTATTAGTGAACAAGACATGGGTAACTTACACATGTGTGATGGTATGGGGGTGTATTAGTGAACAAGACATGGGTAACTTACACATGTGTGATGGTATGGGGGTGTATTAGTGCCCAAGACATGGGTAACTTACACATGTGTGATGGTATGGGGGTGTATTAGTGAACAAGACATGGGTAACTTACACATGTGTGATGGTATGGGGGTGTATTAGTGAACAAGACATGGGTAACTTACACATGTGTGATGGTATGGGGGTGTATTAGTGAACAAGACATGGGTAACTTACACATGTGTGATGGTATGGGGGTGTATTAGTGAACAAGACATGGGTAACTTACACATGTGTGATGGTATGGGGGTGTATTAGTGAACAAGACATGGGTAACTTACACATGTGTGATGGTATGGGGGTGTATTAGTGCCCAAGACATGGGTAACTTACACATGTGTGATGGTATGGGGGTGTATTAGTGAACAAGACATGGGTAACTTACACATGTGTGATGGTATGGGGGTGTATTAGTGAACAAGACATGGGTAACTTACACATGTGTGATGGTATGGGGGTGTATTAGTGAACAAGACATGGGTAACTTACACATGTGTGATGGTATGGGGGTGTATTAGTGAACAAGACATGGGTAACTTACACATGTGTGATGGTATGGGGGTGTATTAGTGAACAAGACATGGGTAACTTACACATGTGTGATGGTATGGGGGTGTATTAGTGAACAAGACATGGGTAATTTACACATGTGTGATGGTATGGGGGTGTATTAGTGAACAAGACATGGGTAACTTACACATGTGTGATGGTATGGGGGTGTATTAGTGAACAAGACATGGGTAATTTACACATGTGTGATGGTATGGGGGTGTATTAGTGAACAAGACATGGGTAACTTACACATGTGTGATGGTATGGGGGTGTATTAGTGAACAAGACATGACTAACTTACACATGTGTGATGGTATGGGGGTGTATTAGTGCCCAAGACATGGGTAACTTACACATGTGTGATGGTATGGGGGTGTATTAGTGAACAAGGCATGGGTAACTTACACATGTGTGATGGTATGGGGGTGTATTAGTGAACAAGACATGGGTAACTTACACATGTGTGATGGTATGGGGGTGTATTAGTGAACAAGACATGGGTAACTTACACACGTGTGAAGGCACCATTGATGCTGAAAGGTACATACAGCTTTTGGAACAGCATACAGTATGTTGTCATCCAAGCCACTTCAAAAAAGTGTCTCCTCAGTTCCCAAACCTGCACTGAGTGTTGTTCAAAGGAAAGGCCATGTAACACACAGGTAAAAATGCCTTTGTTGCCATGTGTTGCTGCCATTATATTCTAACTTCATGATTATTTGCAAAAGTTTATCAGTGTGAAGATGAAATATCTTGTCTTTGCAGTCTATTCAATTGAATATAAGGATTTGTTGTAGTCTCTATTTATTTAGCATTTACACAAGGTGACAACTGTGTACTTACAAATTTCTATAGTTAGCCTTAGATAAAAGTGGAAAAGTCTGAGTTTAGAACTATCAGTTCCAGTTTGCGGGCCCACTGAAGCACGAGCAGGTGTGGCCCTAAATAGCACCAACGATTACCAGTCGGGCCCCGACTTCAGCGCGATGCTAACCTATCGATTCTGCATGAGATGAACATGACTCTTAAGAGCGGCGGTGGTGGAGACAAAGGAGATTTAAGCATTAGCCCACACAAAGTGCAAAGCTTCATTTGAGGCCTAATTATCTCTGGCAGTCAAGTGCAGTGAAGGAACAAATGGGAACGTCAGAGGTGACATCCATTCTCTGCTGGGAGACGCCAAAGGTCAGACCTTGGAGCCGAGAGGAACAATACACGCTAATGATGACTAACAAATACATCGGCACCCACTTTTCTGCACACTTACATTACTGGAGGACACCTTTCTTCTTTCATGGATTCTGCACTGTTACTCACATTCTTTACCAGAGTCATGATTATTTCACAGAGGCCTCGCACGTCAGAACCACACTCTGGACTCTGGTTCTGTTTCAATGCACAGTCGTACTAAGACAGAGTCCTCGCACGTCAGAACCACACTCTGGACTCTGGTTCTGTTTCAATGCACAGTCGTACTAAGACAGAGGCCTCGCACGTCAGAACCACACTCTGGACTCTGGTTCTGTTTCAATGCACAGTCGTACTAAGACAGAGGCCTCGCACGTCAGAACCACACTCTGGACTCTGGTTCTGTTTCAATGCACAGTCGTACTAAGACAGAGTCCTCGCACGTCAGAACCACACTCTGGACTCTGGTTCTGTTTCAATGCACAGTCGTACTAAGACAGAGTCCTCGCACGTCAGAACCACACTCTGGACTCTGGTTCTGTTTCAATGCACAGTCGTACTAAGACAGAGTCCTCGCACGTCAGAACCACACTCTGGACTCTGGTTCTGTTTCAATGCACAGTCGTACTAAGACAGAGGCCTCGCACGTCAGAACCACACTCTGGACTCTGGTTCTGTTTCAATGCACAGTCGTACTAAGACAGAGTCCTCGCACGTCAGAACCACACTCTGGACTCTGGTTCTGTTTCAATGCACAGTCGTACTAAGACAGAGTCCTCGCACGTCAGAACCACACTCTGGACTCTGGTTCTGTTTCAATGCACAGTCGTACTAAGACAGAGTCCTCGCACGTCAGAACCACACTCTGGACTCTGGTTCTGTTTCAATGCACAGTCGTACTAAGACAGAGTCCTCGCACGTCAGAACCACACTCTGGACTCTGGTTCTGTTTCAATGCACTGTCGTACTAAGACAGAGTCTTCGCACGTCAGAACCACACTCTGGACTCTGGTTCTGTTTCAATACACAGCCTTGCCTCCTTTTCTGATCCGTCCAGGACTTTGGGAAGGTCATTTTAAAACCTTCATTCTAGCCTGATTTAGCCATTCCTTTACCACTTTTGAGGTGTGTTTGGGGTCATGGTCCTGTTGGAACACCCAACTGCGCCAAAGACCCAACCTCCGGGCTGATGATTTTAGCTTGTCCTGAAGAATTTGGAGCTCATCCTCCTTTTTCATTGTCCCATTTAAAGCAGCAGTTCCATTGGCAGCAAAACCGAACATAAGACTACCACCACCATGCTTGAAAGTTGGATGGTGTTCCTGGTATTTAGTCCTCCAAACATATTGCAGAGTATTTGGGCCAAACAGCTCCATTTGTGTTTCATCTGACATCACATGGACAAAGATAAGACCTTCTGGAGGAAAGTTCTGTGGTCAGTGAATGATTTATGAAGGGTTGAAAGTAAAAAGAAGTGTACCTAGTGGTATGTCGGTTGTGTGGTTTGAAGATAAGTAGATCTTTGTCAGTCCTTACTGGGAATGTCAAATGTTGTTGTAATTATGACATCATTGTTGTCATTTTATGTGGCCTTAAGTTAGCAAATAAGGGCAAGACGGTTCTACCCCCTCCCACACAAATGGAATGTACTTCTCACCTTGCAGATCTCCAATGTTTTATTGTATCTTCTTCAGGGACAATACTTCAAAAATGATTGATTTAGAAAACAATCCCGTTCATTGACAGCAAACCTAAACATTTGTACAACACGGACGCTGACAGCAATCTAGGCTTCATCTCTAGAGTGTTGTCAGCTGCTAATGGAAATACAGACTTCAATATGTTTACATTCCAGATGAGATAATACACTGTACAAAAAGGACTTTGGACTTATTAGAATATTACCAATAAAACCTTTTCCCTTCCAAGGCCATACCGATTTTGATCCAATACAGTATCAGCGCAAATTGGAGGGATTCTTTTTCAGCTTTGCAGAGTGGAATTTTAAAAACACTAACCTATTCATTATTAACCGTCTGTAATGGACTTATGTTGTCTTCAGGGCCATGAACACAATATGAAGTGCATGGGCTGAGGGTACGTCCATCCACCCGAGGGTACGTTCAATACACACGCAGGTCTCGTCCAATCAGAAGCCACAGCTGACATCACGATGACATGATCATGTTTATTGTGATGTACAGGACGTAAAACTAGGTACATTATTTTGAAAATCCGCCCACACTTCCACAGACATTATGAACATTATGAAGTGTCTTCAAAGCGAGTGTGAAGCCCAACACTTGTCAATCATCCATTACAAGTGCAGTGAAGTCTACATTATTGTGGCCACCAGTTTATACTAACAAGGAGCCCAGGAAACATCTTCAGTGTTTTTGTAAGTTCTCATGCGTCGCTGCAAGAAATAAAACTAACTCTCATAGAATTATAAGACATGTAATCAACAATATGGTGATGAATATCCAGCCTGCATGATCGTTAACATCAGCTCACACTATCGAGGAGCCCAGCAAACATCTTCAATCTTCTATGTTGCATTTGGAAGTGCTTGCCCACACACACCTGCACACACACCTGCACACACACCTGAGTAATCAATTCATGCTCGTTGTTCAATAAAGATGATGTTGCACCTTTTGGCAAAAAGAGCTTCTGTCAAAGTTGTCCCATCAGGTCTGACTGGGATCGTATCCAAAAGTTCAGTAAAATGTATTTATATTATTTTTAGGAATACTACAATAAACCATCATTTTTTCACAGTTTTTTGTTTTACTATTAAGTAGTCACCAAAACTAAGGTCACAAGAGAAGATGCTTTGTTTAAAGTATTGCAGTGTGTGTTCCTAGTCTTGTTTGCCTCACTTCAATATTCTGTCTGTCGTCACAAAAACGTTTAGTTTGATCAAAGATGTTATATGGCATAAAAAAACAAATAACTAAAGATTAATGTTCAAACAATCTACGGCAAGAAATGAGTTTCCATCAAAGATGATAGTGAGTAAAATAGATACTGTACTATATACAGTACAATATGTCCTATTGATCAATACCAGATCTTATGCCGCAGATTTGAATGAAAGATTTAAAGACAGCAGTAATGTTCTAGAAGACTGCCAGGACAGAAATGCATCTTGGATTCCCAAGACACTTTCATTTCTCCTCCATGTGCAGAATTCATGAGACGCTGTAACAAGTCTGATTGATATTTATTGTCTCCTGAACAGACTGCTAGTCAGAGGAGCTGAGGGAACACTAAACAGGAGTACATAAAAACAATAGTGCAGGGATTGGATCAACTCAAGTGAAACACATTTGTCCCGGGCAGCCACACGAGATCTGGCAAACAGAGGCCTTCAACCATCCATCAATCAATCAACACATTGCATAACTTCAGAGCAACATGCATTTGACTCCCTTTTTAGTCACGACAAGAGTTAATGATCAACCTCCAAAGTTGAATATTTGCGTATATATACATATACAGTAAAGAAAAAAATGTATAGATAGAAGAGAATGTATATATATATATATATATATGTATATGTATATGTATATGTATTTATATATATATATATATATCTCCAGCCATCCATTTTCTACTGTTTGTCCCTTTTGGGGTCGCAGGGGGTTGCTCTTAACATCTTTAATATTGAAAATGTATCAACGTCATCCCTGCAAAGGAAATAATGAAATACAATAAAAGATGTTCAAACTGTGCTGGAAAACAAGAAGTTGAAATGTTGTTGTCCTCAATTAGTGGTCACATGCTCCTCCTAATGTGTGTGTGTGTGTGTGTGTGTGTGCGAGTGCCATGCAAGAAGTGTACACAGCAAAGAAGAATAAACGTGTTGACATCCAAAGCCTCGCTTATCTCCTAAATCTTTTGGTCAAGGCATGCAAGTTGAAGGCTGGATGGGATTAAAAGTGAAAGCCTTCCACTTTTATTTCAGCCCATCCCCTGATTCAATATGAAGCATGCCTGCACACAGATGATAAGTCCCCGCACAAGCCTGACATCAATAGGACCCCGTCCTGTCCTGTCCTGTCCTGTCCTGTCTGTGTGTGTGTGTATATGCATGTCTGTGTGTGTGTGTGTGTGTGTGTGTGTGTGTGTGTGTGTGTGTGTACGCATGTCTGTGTGTGTGTGTGTGTGTGTGCGTGCATGCGTGCGTGCATGTGTGTGTGTGTGTGTGAGAGAGACACAACACCACCTTGCTAAATATTCACTCATAATCTTATTTTATCAGAAGACAACTTATTTGACAATTACAATTTAAATTCTCTGTTTTTGATATTACATTTTTGCATTGGCGGGCGTGTGTTTCCCAGCTAGGCCTTCAGTGATGTCACACTTCAATGATGGCCTCTCAAAACAACATCATGCTGTCATGATGTCACCACGTGACCATTGCTGGACAAACACTACACAGGAACACATTGACTGAGCATTGAAGCACATCAACAGTGTACAAAGTGGGTTATTTTCTGGCGCATTTAAAAATCAATAAACCCGCAACAGCAAATAAAACATATCTTATGTGCTACTGTCAAATTTACAGTTGCAAAAAACATATTAAAGCACGAAAAAATAAAGAAATAAAATATTTGAAGTCACAATTTGTAGCACACACATGACGCCGTGTAAGTCAGTGGCAGCGCTATGAGTCGCTTGATTGGCGTGGAAGTGGCAACCATTTCACTATTTCACGGTCTTACAAGATTTAGTTTCTCTTGAAATATCCTTCTTGAAAATATAAATCTGCCACCTCATCAATGTTTTCTTCTCCTTCTTTGTGCTTGTCGTCTCTGCAAGCCCGGTATGGCTACAGCACAACACTTCCTGCTTTTAGTAAAGTGCAGCTTGTGATTGGATGCTCACTTTGGAGTGACAAGTGAGTATCCAATCACAGTCTGGTTAACCAGACCGTGATTGCCTAGGTGGGCTACTGTCAACAACTTGTGATCTGATTGGCTTTCACAACTGTGACAGTGACACTACTATGGCCGTTTTTTTGTTTTTGTTTGTGTCAGCTTTTATTTGTGTAAAGGTATAACATGTAATGGAAGTCAATATTAGGAAAAACAATAATAAAGCGACAAAGTATAATTAAAAATAATTTATATATTTTTTTTAAATGATCATACTCATGTTTTTTTAAATGATAAATTATGTTTCAATATCATCTGTGATTCATGTCTAATTTGTAAATTTAATAATCATAATTTGTAATAGTTTTTTTAAATGTATTTTCTGTTTATACATTATTGAATGATCATTGAGAAAACAATATGAAAATGACAATATTAAATCCACAATACAAAACACCTGGCTCTGCAACCAACACCCTAACGAGCAACATTTAACGAGCACCCTAATGAGCAACATTTAACGAGCAACATTCCACTCCAGCAGCATAGTCTCTATTCATTACAAAGCATCAATAAGAACACATTTAGTATTGTAACCTGGAAATATTTCAGCAGGTGAAGCAGCCGCCATTTTGTACCTGCGTGGACACAAAGACTGTCAACACATACTTTAGCAACTTTTGTCAACAAACACTTCCAGCACAGAACAACACAAACATAAACAAGTTCCACCACAGAACAACACAAACATAAACAAGTTCCACCACAGAACAACACAAACATAAACAAGTTCCACCACAGAACAACACAAACATAAACAAGCTCCACCACAGAACAACACAAACATAAACAAGTTCCACCACAGAACAACACAAACATAAACAAGCTCCACCACAGAAGGACAGAAACATAAACAAGTTCCAGCACAGAACAACACAAACATAAACAAGTTCCACCTCAGAACAACACAAACATAAACAAGCTCCACCACAGGACACAAACATAAACAAGTTCCACCACAGGACACAAACATAAACAAGTTCCACCACAGAACAACACAAACATAAACAAGTTCCAGCACAGAAGGACACAAACATAAACAAGTTCCACCACAGAACAACACAAACATAAACAAGTTCCACCTCAGAACAACACAAACATAAACAAGCTCCACCACAGAAGGACACAAACATAAACAAGTTCCACCACAGAACAACACAAACATAAACAAGCTCCACCACAGAAGGACAGAAACATAAACAAGTTCCAGCACAGAACAACACAAACATAAACAAGTTCCACCTCTGAACAACACAAACATAAACAAGCTCCACCACAGGACACAAACATAAACAAGTTCCACCACAGAACAACACAAACATAAACAAGTTCCACCACAGAACAACACAAACATAAACAAGCTCCACCACAGAAGGACAGAAACATAAACAAGTTCCAGCACAGAACAACACAAACATAAACACGTTCCACCTCAGAACAACACAAACATAAACAAGCTCCACCACAGAAGGACAGAAACATAAACAAGTTCCACCTCAGAACAACACAAACATAAACAAGTTCCACCACAGAAGGACAGAAACATAAACAAGTTCCAGCACAGAAGGACACAAACATAAACAAGTTCCACCTCAGAACAACACAAACATAAACAAGTTCCACCACAGAAGGACAGAAACATAAACAAGTTCCAGCACAGAACAACACAAACATAAACAAGTTCCACCTCAGAACAACACAAACATAAACAAGTTCCACCACAGAACAACACAAACATAAACAAGCTCCACCACAGTACAACACAAACATAAACAAGTTCCACCTCAGAACAACACAAACATAAACAAGTTCCACCACAGAACAACAGAAACATAAACAGGTTCCACTTCAGAACAACACAAACATAAACAAGCTCCACCACAGAAGGACAGAAACATAAACAAGTTCCCCCTCTGAACAACACAAACATAAACAAGTTCCACCACAGAAGGACAGAAACATAAACAAGTTCCAGCACAGAACAACACAAACATAAACAAGTTCCACCACAGAACAACACAAACATAAACAAGTTCCACCACAGAAGGACAGAAACATAAACAAGTTCCACCTCAGAACAACACAAACATAAACAAGTTCCACCTCAGAACAACACAAACATAAACAAGTTCCAGCACAGAACAACACAAACATAAACATGTTTCAGCACGGAACAACACAACATAAACAAGTTCCACCACAGAACAACACAACATAAACAAGTTCCAGCACAGAACAACACAACATAAACAAGTTACAGCACAGAACAACACAAACATAAACAAGTTACAGCACAGAACAACACAAATATAAACAAGTTCCAGCACAGAACAACACAAACATAAACAAGTTCCAGCACAGAAAGACACAAACATAAACAAGTTCCAGCACAGAAAGACAGAAACATAAACAAGTTCCACCACAGAAGGACACAAACATAAACAAGTTCCAGCACAGAACAACACAACATAAAGAAGTTACAGCACAGAAAGACAGAAAGAAAATAAAGTGATGATCGTCACTCAGATGCTTAGTGACTACAAATATATTGAAACTGAAAGTTACTCACATGGAGAGGATGCAAAGGATCTTGGGTAATCTTTGTGCTTCATTCAAACACATGGTTGTAATCTTCTCTATGAACACATGATTTTCATCTTCTCTATGGACACATGATTGTCATCTACTCTAGGGACACATGATTGTCATTTTCTGTATGAACACATGATTGCCATCTTGTGTATGGACACATGATTGTCACCTTCTCTATGAACACATGATTGTCATCTTCTCTATGAACACATGATTGTCAGCTTCTCTATGGACACATGATTGTCAACTTCTCTATGAACACATGATTGTCACTTTCTCCATGAACACATGATTGTCATCTTCTCTATGAACACATGATTGTCAGCTTCTCTATGGACACATGATTTCATCTTCTCTACGAACACATGATTGTCATCTTCTCTATGAACACATGATTGTCACCTTCTCTATGAACACATGATGGTCATCTTCTCTACGAACACATGATTGTCATCTTCTCTATGAACACATGATTGTCAGCCTCTCTATGAACACATGATGGTCATCTTCTCTACGAACACATGATTGTCATCTTCTCTATGAACACATGATTGTCAGCCTCTCTATGAACACATGATGGTCATCTTCTCTATGAACACATGATTGTCAGCCTCTCTATGAACACATGATGGTCATCTTCTCTACGAACACATGATTGTCATCTTCTCTATGAACACATGATGGTCAGCTTCTCTATGATTACATGATTGTCATCTTCAGTATGAAGCCGTGTGTTAATAAACTAATAAATAGCAGATTGTGTCACCTTTCTTACAGACATGACAGAAGCCCTCAAATGAATGATAATTATGTGTACTTTAATGACATTATAATAATCAATCAATCAATCAGTGTTTACTTATATAGCCCTAAATCACTAGTATTTCATAATTATGTGTACTTTAATGACATTATAATAATATTTCATAATTATGTGTACTTTAATGACGTTATAATAATATTTCATAATTATGTGTACTGTTGTTCTTATTAAGTCCAACTAGGTCGATCTCGCCTTAAAAAAGTTTTATCTTTTCTTTTTTATCCAAGCTCTCTGGTTTGAGGTTGCTTTAGTTTTGACTTGATGACTCGTCTTCATATTTGGTTCTAAAATCAGACAAAACCAGGAGAGGAGAAAAGTTGACTGTTTTGTTCAACATGTCAAACGTGTAATTAGCTCTTCTTCCAAGTCAGGATGCAAATAGAAAAAGTCCATTTTGAAAGCAAACGTGCAAATTTAGCATCAAAGATGATCTCCACCTGTAGTCCTCGCTGATAAGAAAGGAGGCGGGGCTAACAAGCAGTTTAGCAGG
>NC_084625.1:54405215-54462715 GCF_033978795.1 Nerophis ophidion | reverse complement strand
CACGCATTCACGGGGAGAACATGCAAACTCCACACAGAAAGATCCCGAGCCTGGATTTGAACCCAGGACTGCAGGACCTTCGTATTGTGAGGCAGACGCACTAACCCCTCTGCCACCGTGAAGCCAAAAAATCCATAAAATAAATAGTGGTAGTCAGTAACAGATAAGTTTTTAGATCAGATCACGTGGAAATGACAGATTGACAAGAAAATGATGGAATCTCCCTTTAAAATGTAATTTCCTGAACTAGCATCTGCATCAGATGAAATTGATCTGCATTTAAAAAGGAGTGTTCACTCCTCAGAGAGCTGTTGCGTCATGTGGATTGACATGAATCATGGCTCCAATGGAAACAAATAGTTGTGTGATTGCATTTCTCCAAGAAGTTAAATCCTCACTCAATGTTGCAGAAGATGTTGATTGTTCAGTCAGCTGGGTCTAAAATCTGGAGCGAGTACCAACAAGGTGGGAAGGTTGTAAAAGGCAAGCAACCTGGTAGACAAGAAGAAAACATCAAGACAGAAAACTAACAGCCAAACGTCTTAAGAACGGAAAATGCAGAGCAAAACAAATGAAGACGGGGGAAACTGGAGCCGCTGACCAATAAGAAACCAGCTCAAGGAAAATGGGATGTAAATGTCGGACTAGTGAAGACTGGATGAAAGACATATTCAGTGATGGATTGCAAATCTGCATCGAGTAAGGTGATGATGTTGGGATGTTTGTTTGGTGCCGTTGAAATGAGGTTTTAGAAGACGACCGCCTGAAGAAAACATGCAGATTGTCAGAGTCATTGATGATGTGAGGCTGCAAGTCAAGTAGGGAGACTGGAGGGACGGCTGCCGTTACACACCTTTACCTGGACATTTTGGACACCCTTCTTCTTCCATCAATTGAAAGATGTTTGAGGATGATGACATCATGTTTCTAGGCAACATCACATCTTGTCCTAGAGCAAAAACTGGAAGAAAGAAACAAAAGATCAATCAAATAGTTTGGATCTCATTCCAATTGAAGTTCTGAGGTGGAAATTGAAGAAAAAGGTCCATGAGAAGTTTGTCCTGCTAGGTGTGTGATGTCGGCTTTTTCTTTGGTTTTCATGATTCCTTAAATTCATTCATTCAAAAAAATGATTTACCATGCTTGATCAAAACAATAACCTGACGAGCAAAATGTATTTGCTTGATTAATTATAATGTTTGTTAAAGACATATATTTGTCATTTCAAATAAATATAGTTGTGGCTCTTTTTCTCTACAATGAGGTGGCGACTTGTCCAAGGGGGAAACTGCCTTCCGCCCAATTGTAGCTGAGATAGGCACCAGCACCACCCGCTGCCCCAAAGGGAATAAGCGGTAGGAAATGGATGGATGGATGGGTCTTTTTCTACAAAATGAAAGAAGTGAATGTAAATCCTACAAGACTGGTGGTTCCATCATTTCCTGGTCTTGAAGACCATCAGCCTTGCAGTCAGAACCACCAATTACCACCCAACCCCCCACACCCGCATGTACAGGGTGTGTTGGTTTCTCCGAGAAGGGGAATGCTGGGCCCTGTGGGACTAGCCTCCATCAGCTCTGCTGGGAATTGATGAAGACCGGATGAGGCCCGCACCAGGACAGGCTGCCTGGAAGTGGACCATGGACCAGTTCATCCGGGCCTCCCTCTCTGCTGCCTTTTGTCTGCAGCAGAAACCTTCTGACAACTTTCTTCTAGAAAGTCTACTTAAATCGTCTTTACAGAGCTGGTCTAAGGACCAGACCAAGCTGTCCAATCTCTGTGTCCCCTGTGTATCAGTTTTTCAGCTCTTTGCTTCTGTGGAAAAATCAGCAAATTACAGCTGTTATCTTTTTGTTTCCATCCTGTAGCAGCTATCTCTGCACCTGTGTGATGATACTGACACCTCGTTACCAGAGTATGGGGAAAAACAGTATTAATTCAGCCCCAGCTTGTGCAAGTTCCCCCACTTAAAGTGACTCAGGTCTGTCATGTTCACCATTGCTACTCCTTAACTGGCAGAGACAGAATGTGGGGGAAAAAATACAGAAAAATCACATTATAAAATTTTTGGAAGAATGTATTAGTATTAGAAAATAAGTAGTTGACCAATAACAAAAGTTCTACTTTGTGATGCAAGCTTTGTTGGCCATGACAGTTTCTGTAGGTCTTCACCAGGTTTGTCCACAAGGTGGCTTCTATTTTGGCCCATTCTTCCATGCAAGTATCTTCTAGAGCAGCGATGTTTTGGGGCTGTCGCTAGGTGGGAAACACAGACTTTCAACTCGTTCCACAGATTTTCCATGGGGTTGAGGTCTAAGCCACGCCAGGACCTTGAAATGCTTCCTACATGGCCACTCCTTGGTATGTGATCATTGTCTTCTTGGAACCCCGAGTCCTGTCTCATCTTCAATGCTCTCGCTGATGGAAAGGGTATTGCCTCACAATCTCACCATACATGGCCCCATTCAGTTTTTTCTTGACTTGGCTCAGTCGTCCTGTCCCCTTTGCAGGAAAACAGCCCCCCAGCATTTTGTTTCCACCCCCATGCTCCACAGTAGGTATGGTGTTGTCAGCATTTATTTTCCTCCAAACACGACAAATTGTGTTTTTACCTAAAAAACTATATTTTGTTGTCATCTGACCACATGACCTTCTTCTAATCCTCCTGTGGATCATCCGCATGGTCATGGGCAAACTTTAGACAGTCTGGACATGTGCTGAGACGTCCAAAACTGCATGCTAGCTCACACCCAGATGCATGAACCTTTATGGTTTGAAATATTGACATTGTTAAGAGGAGTATCCAACATTGCAACACTTACAAGTCAGACAAGAGAGGAATAGCACTTTAAGAAATGTGATTATTATATTGGGATAAGCGGTAGAAAATGGATGGATGGATCGTGCATTCAGTGTTAATTCTTGAGGATTTCATATGCTAACTGACAAATGTACCAGGTACTGTGCCTAGGTTGTAAATATCCTGTACTATGAGCCTTTGATTTACAGTACATACAGAGCATGTGCAGTTCTGTCTATCACACCAGTCAGTGAATTTTTCACACACCATCTCGATAAGTGGACAGATATGCTGTGTCAGCATGTCCTGATGCGGGCGTGTAGTGGTACAGGCATGGCCAAAAGCAGCTTGCTTGGGGTCCTTGGGTGAACTCCGACCCCATTTGGGGCTGAGAGGAGAAAGGTAGAAGAAGGGAGAGTAAGAACATGGCGATAGTGAAACTGTGGTGTAGGACACAGAGGAAGTGTCTTCATGCTGCAAAGAAGAAGTGGCGTCTTATTTGCAACCAAACAGGTCCTTTGAACTTGTTGAGTTGGTTGCTGTCTCAACGAGCCAAAATTTGGTCAGTTGGTCCCTGACCGCGGTTCTGGGACTGAAGGTACTGCTCAGCAACATTCATGAAGGAACAATGCTCTTCTCTAAAGATCTGCACTTTTAAGAGTTTTTAACAACCTTTTAATGCGCACCAACTCTGGCCATTGTGCCATTTGAAAGATTTAACTGCGATCTCTCAGCAGTCACAGTGTGCAAGCTGAAACTGGTTCACGTTAAATCAGATCTTTTCAAATCCAAACAGATGACTCCACCTGTGCTCCCATTACCTGTGGTGTCCCTCAGGGCTCCATCTTTGGACCTATCCTGTTGTCACCGTACATTCTGCCCATGAATTGATTAACGTGGACCCCGACTTAAACAAGTTGAAAAACTTATTGGGGTGTTACCATTTAGTGGTCAATTGTACGGAATATGTACTGTACTGTGCAATCTACTAATAATATGTACTGTACTGTGCAATCTACTAATAAAAGTATCAATCAATCAAAAAAGCAACCCATTGAAGAAATGTTTCCTATCACCTTGGAAAAGCAACATATTTAAATTTCCTCGAGGACATCAAAGCACGGTTAGCTTCTTTACTTACTACATTTAAATGAGAACAAGACATAAATCATTTCTTTTGGCTGAAATGTAAACCTCAGAGCTCCTGATGTCTTATTTTGAAGCCAAGTGTTGGTTTTATGTGCGGCAATGACTTCAAACTGGTTAAGTCTTGTTCAATCCAGTTTTATCATCTGAGACTTTTAGCAAAAATTCAATCAGTTTTATCTGTTAACCACCTTGAGCACGTAATCCTTGCTTTTATTTGATCACGTTTGGACTACTGCCACTCACTTTAGGTTGGAGTGACCCTGAGCTCGCTCACTAGTTTTCAGTTCTTCTAGAATGCTGCTGCATAAAAAACATGAGCACATTTTAACTTCCCAGTCCACTGTAGAAGTCATTTTAAATTGTTATTGTTTTTAAATCTCTTAACGGATATATTTCAGACCTCTTAAATATCTACAGCCCCACAAGGTCTCTGAGGTCTGCTAAACAAGTTCTACTTGTCCTCCCAATGAGGAGATCGCACATTTTCTGCTGTGGCTCCAAAACATTAAACGATCTCCCTCTGTAACGAGTTTGAAATCATGTCTTAAGACATATTTTTGCTTTTAAATCAGCTTGAGCGTTGTGTAATATTTTCTTTTATGTATTTATTAATTGTCCTAGTTTTATTCTGCTATATAAATAAAGTGGATTGGATTGAATTTGATGTGATATTGTTCATATGAGGATTGAAATACATCAAACTAATTCATAGGTACTGGTGAGGGGTACACAACTGTGAAATCACTGCTGTGTGTGTACTTAAAGTACAGGATGTATACTGTGGTGGGGGAAAGCCCTTTTTATTTACAGATGTATAAATTGTAAAGTGTTGTAGAATTCATTGCTGCAGCAAATAGCATCAGTTGTAAATGTCTGTGGAAGGCATTGGTCTGTGCTTAGGTGCTGTGATGAGGTGGCGACTTGTCCAGGGTGTACCCTGCCTTCCGCCCGATTGTAGCTGAGATAGGCACCAGTGCCCCCCGTGACCCCAAAGGGAATAAGTGGTAGAAAATGGATGGAAGGATGTGTTTAGGTGATCAACAGTAGTCGCCCAGGACACTTTCCACTCCTCCATGATGACATCACACACCTTGTGCTCATTCTGTTCAACATGTGTGTGTGTGTGTGTGTGCGTGCGTGCGTGCGTGCGTGCGTGCGTGTGTGTGTGTGTGTGTGTGTGTGTGTGTTTTATTGCACCACCATTGAAAATCCTTGAAGAAAAGTTCCTCCTCTAATTTGTCAGTCATGTGTAGGATGAAGCTGGCCTTGAGGAGTGACCACCAGGTGTTTGGACTCCCTCTTGGTCAGTCCGGCACCAGTTCTGCCTGAGGACATCGACACAACCGAGTCATTTGTAAGTGTCTCAGGGTGCTCCCCCAAGTCCTCAAAAGGTGTAATGAGTAATGAGGGCCGGTCCACTAAGGATCTGTCTTCCTGAAATGCAAGGACACCAAAAACTGCAGTTTAATAATGCAGAATGTGAAAAGGAGCGGAAGGTTCTATGCATTAATGGCCACTGCGACCTTCATTGATGGGATTTATAAAGCCTGTGCATGATGGGGGGGGGGTTAACATCATTGATAACAAAATGTTGAAATTAAATGAATAATCGACAGTAATTGAAAAGTAGGATCTAAGAAAGGAGGAAACTTTTGGTAACTGATGATGTCCGTCTGTGTGTGCAACTTCCTGCTGGTCAACACAACAACTTGTCATGTTGATGCTGTGTGGATACATCCATCCATGTTCTACCACCTGTCCCTTGCGGGGTACATCCATCCATCCATGTTCTACCACCTGTCCCTTGCGGGGTACATCCATCCATCCATGTTCTACCACTTGTCCCTTGTGGGGTACATCCATCCATCCATGTTCTACCACCTGTCCCTTGCGGGGTACATCCATCCATCCATGTTCTACCGCCTGTCCCTTGCGGGGTACATCCATCCATCCATGTTCTACCACCTGTCCCTTGCGGGGTACATTCATCCATCCATGTTCTACCGCTTGTCCCTTGCGGGGTACATCCATCCATCCATGTTCTACCGCCTGTCCCTTGCGGGGTACATCCATCCATCCATGTTCTACCACTTGTCCCTTGTGGGGTACATCCATCCATCCATGTTCTACCACCTGTCCCTTGCGGGGTACATCCATCCATCCATGTTCTACCACCTGTCCCTTGCGGGGTACATCCATCCATCCATGTTCTACCACCTGTCCCTTGCGGGGTACATCCATCCATCCATGTTCTACCACTTGTCCCTTGTGGGGTACATCCATCCATCCATGTTCTACCACCTGTCCCTTGCGGGGTACATCCATCCATCCATGTTCTACCGCCTGTCCCTTGCGGGGTACATCCATCCATCCATGTTCTACCACCTGTCCCTTGCGGGGTACATTCATCCATCCATGTTCTACCGCTTGTCCCTTGCGGGGTACATCCATCCATCCATGTTCTACCGCCTGTCCCTTGCGGGGTACATCCATCCATCCATGTTCTACCACTTGTCCCTTGTGGGGTACATCCATCCATCCATGTTCTACCACCTGTCCCTTGCGGGGTACATCCATCCATCCATGTTCTACCGCCTGTCCCTTGCGGGGTACATTCATCCATCCATGTTCTACCACCTGTCCCTTGCGGGGTACATCCATCCATCCATGTTCTACCACTTGTCCCTTGTGGGGTACATCCATCCATCCATGTTCTACCACCTGTCCCTTGCGGGGTACATCCATCCATCCATGTTCTACCGCCTGTCCCTTGCGGGGTACATCCATCCATCCATGTTCTACCACCTGTCCCTTGCGGGGTACATTCATCCATCCATGTTCTACCGCTTGTCCCTTGCGGGGTACATCCATCCATCCATGTTCTACCGCCTGTCCCTTGCGGGGTACATCCATCCATCCATGTTCTACCACTTGTCCCTTGTGGGGTACATCCATCCATCCATGTTCTACCACCTGTCCCTTGCGGGGTACATCCATCCATCCATGTTCTACCGCCTGTCCCTTGCGGGGTACATTCATCCATCCATGTTCTACCACCTGTCCCTTGCGGGGTACATCCATCCATCCATGTTCTACCACTTGTCCCTTGTGGGGTACATCCATCCATCCATGTTCTACCACCTGTCCCTTGCGGGGTACATCCATCCATCCATGTTCTACCGCCTGTCCCTTGCGGGGTACATTCATCCATCCATGTTCTACCACCTGTCCCTTGCGGGGTACATTCATCCATCCATGTTCTACCGCTTGTCCCTTGCGGGGTACATCCATCCATCCATGTTCTACCGCCTGTCCCTTGCGGGGTACATCCATCCATCCATGTTCTACCGCTTGTCCCTTGCGAGGTACATCCATCCATCCATCCATGTTCTACCACCTGTCCCTTGCGGGGTACATCCATCCATCCATGTTCTACCACCTGTCCCTTGTGGGGTACATCCATCCATCCATGTTCTACCGCTTGTCCCTTGCGGGGTACATCCATCCATCCATGTTCTACCGCCTGTCCCTTGCGGGGTACATTCATCCATCCATGTTCTACCGCCTGTCCCTTGTGGGGTACATCCATCCATCCATGTTCTACCGCTTGTCCCTTGCGGGGTACATCCATCCATCCATGTTCTACCGCCTGTCCCTTGCGGGGTACATCCATCCATCCATGTTCTACCGCCTGTCCCTTGTGGGGTACATCCATCCATCCATGTTCTACCGCTTGTCCCTTGCGGGGTACATCCATCCATCCATGTTCTACCGCCTGTCCCTTGCGGGGTACATCCATCCATCCATGTTCTACCACCTGTCCCTTGCGAGGTACGTCCATCCATCCATATTCTACCGCTTGTCCCTTGCGGGCTACAAGAGACCTGTAAATCCCACCTGTAACATTGAGTTGGGCGGGGGAGGGGAAATACACATTTATATATATTTTATTATTGAAATCTGCCAGTAAAATAGCACATCATAAAAGTTGTCCTGAAAACAATTTGACTGTCCAAGTTCAATAATGAAGAATGTCTTCATTGTCACACGTTCATGACATCATGCAAACAAACATCAATGTTTCAAGTCACTGACCTGCTAGCTGCTATCTGGCTCTTTGGGCTTCTCGGTGGGTCAATCTTCTACGTGATGGCAAGGTGGGCGAGATCTTCTTCCCAAGGACACAGCAGCAGAAACTCCATGATGGACTAGACAGACTTGAAACAAACTTTGACTGGACTCTCACACTATTATGTTAGATCCACTATGGACTGGACTCTCACTATTATGTTAGATCCACTATGGACTGGACTCTCACTATTATGTTAGATCCACTATGGACTGGACTCTCTCACTATTATGTTAGATCCACTATGGACTGGACTCTCACACTATTATGTTAGATCCACTATGGACTGGACTCTCACTATTATGTTAGATCCACTATGGACTGGACTCTCACTATTATGTTAGATCCACTATGGACTGGACTCTCACACTATTATGTTAGATCCACTATGGACTGGACTCTCACTATTATGTTAGATCCACTATGGACTGGACTCTCACACTATTATGTTAGATCCACTATGGACTGGACTCTCACACTATTATGTTAGATCCACTATGGACTGGACTCTCACTATTATGTTAGATCCACTATGGACTGGACTCTCACACTATTATGTTAGATCCACTATGGACTGGACTCTCACACTATTAACTAGATACACTATGGACTGGACTCTCACACTATTAAGTTAGATCCACCGTGGACTGGACTCTCACACTATTATGTTAGATCCACTATGGACTGGACTCTCACACTATTATGTTAGATCCACTATGGACTGGACTCTCACACTATTAACTAGATACACTATGGACTGGACTCTCACACTATTAAGTTAGATCCACCGTGGACTGGACTCTCACACTATTATGTTAGATCCACTATGGACTGGACTCTCACACTATTAACTAGATACACTATGGACTGGACTCTCACACTATTAAGTTAGATCCACCGTGGACTGGACTCTCACACTATTATGTTAGATCCACTATGGACTGGACTCTCACTATTATGTTAGATCCACTATGGACTGGACTCTCACTATTATGTTAGATCCACTATGGACTAGACTCTCACACTATTATGTTAGATCCACTATGGACTGGACTCTCACACTATTATGTTAGATCCACTATGGACTGAACTCTCACATTATTATGTTAGATCCACTATGGACTAGACTCTCACTATTATGTTAGATCCACTATGGACTGGACTCCCACTATTATGTTGGATCCACTATGGACTAGACTCTCACACTAATATGTTAGATCCACCATGGACTGGACTCTCACACTATTATGTTAGATCCACTATTGACTGGACTCTCACACTATTATGTTAGATCCACTATGGACTGGACTCTCACTATTATGTTAGATCCACTATGGACTAGACTCTCACAATATTATGTTAGATCCACTATGGACTGGATTCACCTCTTTGGTCCCCTCCAAGGTTTCTCAATGTTATCCCATTGGGTTGAGTTTTTCCTTGCCCTGATGTGGTCTCTATATCCAAACTATTATCAGATTCATATGATTTATCACAACAAAAGACTTCCAAAGTTTGAGTAAATGGATACGATTGTATATACGGCGGATACTGCCCTCCAAAATAGTTTCTCTCGTTTTGATGAAATAACAGAGGAATTGTTACAACGTGTAAATGGAATAAAACAAACAACATGTTTACTTGACCCTCTTCCTGGGAAACTGATCAAGGAGCTCTTTGTATTATTAGGTCCATCAGTGCTAAATATTATAAACTTATCACTCTCCTCGGGCACTGTTCCCCTAGCATTCAAAAAAGCGGTTATTCATCCTCTCCTTAAAAGACCTAACCTCGATCCTGACCTCATGGTAAACTACCGACCGGTGTCTCACCTTCCCTTTATTTCAAAAATCCTTGAAAAAATTGTTGCGGAGCAGTTAAATGAACACTTAGCGTCTAACAATCTATGTGAAACCTTTCAATCCGGTTTCAGGGCAAATCACTCCACGGAGACAGCCCTCGCAAAAATGACTAATGATCTATTGCTAACGATGGACTCTGATGCGTCATCTATGTTGCTGCTCCTCGATCTTAGCGCTGCTTTCGATACCGTCGATCATTATATTTTATTAGAACGTATCAAAACACGAATTGGTATGTCAGACTTAGCCCTGTCTTGGTTTAACTCTTATCTTACTGATAGGATGCAGTGTGTCTCCCATAACAATGTGACCTCGGACTACGTTAAGGTAACGTGTGGAGTTCCCCAGGGTTCGGTCCTTGGCCCTGCACTCTTCAGCATCTACATGCTGCCGCTAGGGGACATCATACGCAAATACGGTATTAGCTTTCACTGTTATGCTGATGACACCCAACTCTACATGCCCCTAAAGCTGACCAACACGCCGGACTGTAGTCAGCTGGAGGCGTGTCTTAATGAAATTAAACAATGGATGTCCACTAACTTTTTGCAACTTAACGCCAAAAAAACGGAAATGCTGATTAACGGTCCTGCTAGACACTGAACTCTATTTAATAATACAACTCTAACATTTGACATCCAAACAATTAAACAAGGCGACACGGTAAAGAATCTGGGTATTATCTTCGACCCAACTCTCTCCTTTGAGGCACACATTAAAAGCGTTACTAAAACGGCCTTCTTTCATCTCCGTAATATCGCTAAAATTCGCTCCATTCTGTCCACTAAAGACGCTGAGATCATTATCCATGCGTTTGTTACGTCTCGTCTCGATTACTGTAACGTATTATTTTCGGGTCTCCCAATGTCTAGCATTAAAAGATTACAGTTGGTACAAAATGCGGCTGCTAGACTTTTGACAAGAACAAGAAAGTTTGATCATATTACGCCTGTACTGTATATACCTTTATATACATATATACATACATATATACCTATACTGTATATACCTTTATATACATATATACATACATATATACTGTATATACCTTTATATACATATATACATACATATATACCTATACTGTATATACCTTTATATACATATATACATACATATATACCTATACTGTATATACCTTTATATACATATATACATACATATATACCTATACTGGCTCACCTGCACTGGCTTCCTGTGCACTTAAGATGTGACTTTAAGGTTTTACTACTTACGTATAAAATACTACACGGTCTAGCTCCATCCTATCTTGCCGATTGTATTGTACCATATGTCCCGGCAAGAAATCTGCGTTCAAAAGACTCCGGCTTATTAGTGATTCCCAAAGCCCAAAAAAAGTCTGCGGGCTATAGAGCATTTTCCGTTCGGGCTCCAGTACTCTGGAATGCCCTCCCGGTAACAGTTCGAGATGCCACCTCAGTAGAAGCATTTAAGTCTCACCTTAAAACTCATTTGTGTACTCTAGCCTTTAAATAGACTCCCTTTTTAGACCAGTTGATCTGCCGTTTCTTTTCTTTTTCTTCTATGTCCCACTCTCCCTTGTGGAGGGGGTCCGGTCCGATCCGGTGGCCATGTACTGCTTGCCTGTGTATCGGCTGGGGACATCTCTGCGCTGCTGATCCGCCTCCGCTTGAGATGGTTTCCTGCTGGCTCCGCTGTGAACGGGACTCTCGCTGCTGTGTTGGATCCGCTTTGGACTGGACTCTCGCTGCTGTGTTGGATCCATTGTGGATTGAACTTTCACAGTATCATGTTAGACCCGCTCCACATCCATTGCTTTCCTCCTCTCCAAGGTTCTCATAGTCATTATTGTCACCGACGTCCCACTGGGTGTGAGTTTTCCTTGCCCTTATGTGGGCCTACCGAGGATGTCGTGGTGGTTTGTGCAGCCCTTTGAGACACTAGTGATTTAGGGCTATATAAGTAAACATTGATTGATTGATTGATCATAATAGTATGACTCTCACCAGACATTTTGAGAGAAAATAAGGAAGTCAGTCATGTGATCATGTGACGTAGAGGAGAAACCACAGATCCCTTCCCCATCAACAACAATGCTAATCAAGCAGACCTTGTGAGAGCTAACAACCATTACTTTGGGACAAATTATGATCCAGGACCTTATTTTTTCAAAACCCTGTAATATTTCCACTCTTGCTGGGATGTCGACCAACTGGATGCACACATAATTCTGTTTGGATGAAGATTCAATCGCAATCCTCACCAAGGGGTTAAAAATAGTTCCCGGGGTCTATTCCGCCACCTGGAAAGTGGAGCAGCCTGTGGGTCCATGGCCACACGTGTCTCCTAGCAGCTGAGAAATGCATGAATTATAATCTGCAATTGACTTTAGCAACTTTGACACCAAGCAGAAGCAGCTAATAGTGTGTCAACAATAGCAGTGTAAGCTAGCATTAGCTCTCTGCTATCAATGCACCGCTCAAATAGTCCGTCTGTGTTAGCACTTATAATAACAATATCACAAATATTTGCTTCATTCTCAGGTCAGGACTAGTAAATGGAGTATTGTTGTTTTTAGAGAGTATAATGAGAGGAGCCTCCATCTTTTGACTCAATATTTAGATATTTATTTATCATTAAAAAGCATAAAAACATGTGTTCTTGTCTTACATAAGGATTGTGAATAATAAACAGCACATCGCTTTACAATGATTGCATATTTCCAGTATGACTTCCCTAATAATATGGTCAGAAGTGTTACTCCAGTGATGTCACTCTCTGAAAACTTGTGGCATTTTGGGACATTTTTGGCAGTTTTTTCACAGACTGTGGATTGTGAGTACAATGTGGTTTAATGAATACCAGGAAGCAGAATTCACATCAAAAGTCGCCTTGTTTTTACATTCTACTGCTAATTTAAATAGTAGTAATATTATACAATTAATAAGAATGTATTTGAACGATTATTATTAGAGTAATCCTACGTGGGATCAGCTCTTTTCTAGCTCCCTCACAGGAAGAAGTAAAGGGAAATGTGACAAATTGAAAAGCATCATGACTACTTTACATTACATTTATCTGCACCATTTTGGAAAATAATAATTAAAACTAATTAAACACCAAATACTTTGGGGGGGTTGAGGAGATCTGAGTCCCCCTAGAAAGGCCTAATGGTTGCTGATGCTTAATGAAACACATTATTAATGAAACTCTATGATAATATTATATATATATATATATATATATATATATATATATATATATATATATATACACTGATGAAAGACATTATTGATGAAACATTAGCATGTAAATATTTGAATGGGAAGCCTTGAGTAAGCGGCTCTGGTGTGGAACTTTACAGAAGATAAAAGAGGTAGACTGTGGTCCATCCTTCTTGGCGCTGCAAGATTTGAGTCTTCCATGTGAGGAGAGACCTTAAAGAGTTCTGTCCCTGCCTAATAACTGCTGACACATCAAAGCCAACACAGCCCAGCGAGCCTGTAATAGTTTTCATTTTTCTTCCTTCCAGGACGGCCTCCAAGGTGCCATCATGAATGATCACACACACACACACACACACACACACACACACACACACACACACACACACACACACACACACACACAGACCCCAGACAGCTCTCAAGCCATTACCCCCACTGAGTGTTGCTCACCTCTCATCCTTGGCCTACACAGACAATTTACAGAAAGGAACTTCCGGCCCATCTTTCATCACAGGCTTTGTTTCACCACATTACCAGCCTGCAGGGCCACACCTATCACCACATTACCAGCCTGCAGGGCCACACCTATCACCACATTACCAGCCTGCAGGGCCACACCTATCACCACATTACCAGCCTGCAGGGCCACACCTATCACCACATTACCAGCCTGCAGGGCCACACCTATCACCACATTACCAGCCTGCAGGGCCACACCTATCACCACATTACCAGCCTGCAGGGCCACACCTATCACCACATTACCAGCCTGCAGGGCCACACCTATCACCACATTACCAGCCTGCAGGGCCACACCTATCACCACATTACCAGCCTGCAGGGCCACACCTATCACCACATTACCAGCCTGCAGGGCCACACCTATCACCACATTACCAGCCTGCAGGGCCACACCTATCACCACATTACCAGTTTGCAGGGCCACACCTATCATCACATCACCAGTTTGCAGGGCCACACCTATCACAACAGCATTTTGTTGGAAGTGGATTCAGCAGACAAAAGACAAGGAAAATGTTAGGGTTCATACTCCTGCCATCCGTCTGTGCACACCTCAGGACACACCCACCTCAGGACACGCCCACGGGCGCAAACATCCAAGAACGAGCCGTGCGCGTCTCCGCCCTGCAACAGCCGCCAGCTGCAATCAAACGCCGGCAATCGTCACACCTGACGGTAATGAGAGAGCTGCCTTCATAGGCTTGGACAACCTGCCATCACTCGCCGGATTATAGTCTTCTGTTCAAGTACAGAAAGCCCCGTCCTTCATGTTATCTTGCTCTCCCTGTGTTTACCCATCCATGTTTTCTTGTGTCATCCCCGCAGTACCCTCCGACGTCTTTAAGGTGAGCTGTGCGTCTCACCTTTTTACCTGGATCTCCCTCTGGACTCTGACTGCCTCCCTTAATCCTTGACTCCCCCTGCTTGGACACGGATCTTGTCTCTTCGCTCCTGCCCTACGGACTTCCGCGGTCCTTCGCTTATGTCAACACTTTGGTAACACACACCTTAGCTAATCACACACATAGCCTCACACCACATACACTTTTGGAGCTCGTCCACACTCCATTTCCTTAGTTTATTTTATATTGCTTGATTATATATATATATATATATATACATATAATGTAAAATAAATCTTTGGACATTACTGCCACCTGGTGTCTGTTTTCCGTCACCTCCATTTAGTTAAAACACAACAGAAAAGGAGTAAACAGTAGTTTTAAAATAATAAATCTCTCCACACTGCAAAAACTCAGTGTTCAAAAACAAGACAAAAAATACAAAAATGAGGGGTATTTTATTTGAACTTAGCAAAATGATCTGATAATAGAACACAAACATTTGGCTGGTCAAGACTTTCCAAAACAAGTCAAATGAGCTAACCTCAAAGAACCCAAAAATAACTTCAAATAAGTATATTCTCACTAATAACAAGTGCTCTTTTCTTGCTGGAAAAAAAATTGCTAAATATGTTGAAAACTATTGTTAAATGAAGTAAAGGTCAGTGCCATTATCTCGACATCATGGTGTGCGCTCATGATTGTTTTGTTCATGCTTGAAGTAAGAAATGATGACTTTAAAAAAGTGGTTTTCTACTTGTGATTGTTGATGAGGCAGCTGTGCAACACCTGATATTCTACTTCCAAGCATGTTGGACTCAAGACAGCTCATCACATCTCAGCTACAAGCAGGAATATCTCCAGAGGTTTTAGTTCTTGCTTTCTCAGGGTTATTATTTTAATAGTTTTTAGTATTTAAATAGCTCATATTTTATTTATAAAATGATTGTAAGATTATAATAAATAACTGCATTGCTGCTCATGAACTGTGTTTTGGTTTGGACATGTGTGGATATATATATATATATATATATATATATATATATACATCCATTCATTTTCTATCGCTTATTCCCTTTGGGGTCGCGGGGGGCACTGATGCCTACCTCAGCTACAATAAAGCTGAAGGCGGCGTAGACCCTGGACAAGTCGCCACCTCATCACAGAGTCAACACAGATAGACAACATTCACACTCACATTCACACACTAGGGACCATTTAGTGTTGCCAATCAACCTATCCCCAGGTGCATGTCTTTGAAGGTGGAAGGAAACCGGAGTACCCAGACGGAACCCTCGTAGTCACGGGGAGAACATGCAAACTCCACACAGAAAGATCCTGAGCCCGGGATTGAACCCAGAAAATATATATATATATATATATATATATATATATATATATATATATATATATATATATACATGTAATGACTGCAACGTGTAGCATTTTGTATAGACACTTTCTAAACTAGGTTCCCTAAAGAGATGAATGAGGAGTTGAGGATGTTTTCTAGAATGGTTTTCCATGAAGTGTTTTAAATGCATTCCATTGTGTTTCATATAAATGATGTATTGCTTCAGGTTGGTGCTTTATAAGTATTATATTATTTATAGCACTTTATTTATTGTTTTCACTGTCTCCTTTTTTTCTAATGCTTGTTCACACAGTTTTATTACTTTCTTTATTTTCCTAGGATACCGGACTGAGTTTTTTCATTTATTTTGCACAATTGTCCATGTTGGCTAATTACTTGTGCACTTTCATTTCTGAAGTGGATTTCTTGTCACGTCAATTAATTGTGTCTATTTAAGGGCATCACTTCCTGTTAATTGATGGTGACTATTTAAGGGCATCACTTCCTGTTAATTGATTGTGACTATTTAAGGACATCACTTCCTGTTAATTGATTGTGACTATTTAAGGTCATCACTTCCTGTTAATTGATTGTGACTATTTAAGGGCATCACTTCCTGTTAATTGATTGTGACTATTTAAGGGCATCACTTCCTGTTAATTGATTGTGACTATTTAAGGTCATCACTTCCTGTTAATTGAGTGTGACTATTTAAGGTCATCACTTCCTGTTAATTGATTGTGACTATTTAAGGGCATCACTTCCTGTTAATTGATTGTGACTATTTAAGGACATCACTTCCTGTTAATTGATTGTGACTATTTAAGGGCATCACTTCCTGTTAATTGATTGTGACTATTTAAGGACATCACTTCCTGTTAATTGATTGTGACTATTTAAGGTCATCACTTCCTGTTAATTGATTGTGACTATTTAAGGACATCACTTCCTGTTAATTGATTGTGACTATTTAAGGTCATCACTTCCTGTTAATTGATTGTGACTATTTAAGGGCATCACTTCCTGTTAATTGATTGTGACTATTTAAGGTCATCACTTCCTGTTAATTGATTGTGACTATTTAAGGGCATCACTTCCTGTTAATTGATTGTGACTATTTAAGGTCATCACTTCCTGTTAATTGATTGTGACTATTTAAGGTAATCACTTCCTGTTAATTAATTGTGACTATTTAAGGGCATCACTTCCTGTTAATTGATTGTGACTATTTAAGGTCATCACTTCCTGTTAATTGATTGTGACTATTTAAGGTCATCACTTCCTGTTAATTAATTGTGACTATTTAAGGGCATCACTTCCTGTTAATTGATTGTGACTATTTAAGGGCATCACTTCCTGTTAATTGATTGTGACTATTTAAGGGCATCACTTCCTGTTAATTGATTGTGACTATTTAAGGGCATCACTTCCTGTTAATTGATTGTGACTATTTAAGGGCATCACTTCCTGTTAATTAATTGTGACTATTTAAGGGCATCACTTCCTGTTAATTGATTGTGACTATTTAAGGGCATCACTTCCTGTTGACGAGCGCCCACTGAGCAAGTGTTTGCTAGTTTGCATTCCAATGATTACAAGCGTTGCTTTTTCTTCACGTACACTTTTTGCCGTGCTCCTCTTTGTTTTTTCTGGAGAGTTCCTGTCCTTCCTGTATTTTGTACTTTAATGGTGGAGAAAGCGGTCTAAGGTCTGGACCACGGTCGGAGAGGAAGGTTGATCTCAGGAGAAATAAAATGATTGGATAATTGCTGAGCTGAAGTTGCAGTAGCTTGTGAAAATCCCATCTGAGATGAAATGGGGTATGTGACATTGTGCTGGATGATTGATCACTCTGCTAATCATTTTCTCATTTCCATTCCTCCAAGGGAAGCAACTGGTAAAAGAGCTTTTTTTCCTCACCAGTTTGCTATTATTTCATCAGCAGGCCGGATGGGAACATTCTTCCAGTGCATTATGCACACTTTCTGTCTCATAAAGTTTCTGTCTTGCTCAGCATCCGAATGGAACGCCGTGTTTTATCTGCAGACAGACTGGAGGTTAATAGAAATGATCAGACTGGAGGTTAATAGAAATGATCAGCGCTGCTGGATTCAACTAACCGGCCTGTCAATTCCCATTTGGAGAAACAAAAAACACTTACTGGGATCTGGTTTCTTTGTCAGGTCATCAGCAGTCACACTAATCCTTTTAGGAAGTCCAATTGTAAGTGACCCGAACCTGTTCAAATACCTTCTGTGTGCGAGTGACGGGAGAAAAGCTCCGACTCCATTAGGGAGGTAGTTTGATGCCACCTGCTTTTCACTTTGAATGTTTACACTCCACAAACAATCATGTTAGGCTAATTAAAGACACAAAGAGCCTGATTTACTAAGATCCAAACACCACGTGCTAAACAGCGTGCACAAAAAAATTAAAGAGTGTACTATCAGTGAGTGAGTGATTTACCAAGACTGCGTGTGCAATTGAAAAGTGTTGCCTTATTTAGGAGAAGATTGTGCTATTTTTTTTAGCACAGAGACGATCATGTTCTTCACATTCAGGTGACCTTGCTCTACCTGTGTGCCAGGTTCTGATCCAGCAGCACACCTCTAGAACCTGGAACACTTTTTTCACATTCACAATCTAGACAACACATATTGTGACATTTTCCTTTCACTTTCACTTTCACATTCAGTGAGTCCGGCTGTGCATCCATCAGTGTCTGGAAGGACAAACACAAGAAGATTCACAATGAAAGACTTCATGTAGGACACATATTATAGTCCCATATTTACATTTGAAAACTAATAATATCAAAACAAACATCTCTCACATCAGATACGACTTTGACTGTCAATACTGTCCCACTTACACACCCAGAAGACACATAAGTATTACCTCCATTTATAAAGGTGTTTTCCTTTAACAGTTGTTGTCAAATCAAATCAAACTTTATTGATATACCACTTTTCATGCACAAAGTGCTGTACAAAACAGAACAATATTACAAGAGAAGAAAACACTATTGACAATAACAAGGCAAAAACTAATTTGTGTTTTGTTTTTTTAACTGTAAGCTACGATCGTTCAAATGAAAATAAATAAAGGTTTGCCATACCTCAGTTTGCATGTACTGACTTTATAAACCACATAGTTTGCTATGTGAAGTTAATCGCTGACATGAATGGACTTTGACCTCATATTCCAATCGTAGGAGTTCCACCTGTGTAACATGAGTGAAAATGAAAACTTTTCTCTGACTACAATCAAACATTGACTTACCTAAAAAAGGAGCATCTGAGTGGCAAATATGTGCAAACTTTTAACCACAAACTGAGTCACTGCCTGGTGAGATTAATGCTTCTGAAGCCTCCTCATGCTCATGTAAATAAGAAGGTACTGGAACAGGTACTAGGCGCTATTAGTACCTGTTGTATGTACGCCAGATGCCTGCTGGCGGGCTGACATCATGCATGCTGGGTGTTGGAATGTTTCAGCACATTTCTCCTTTTGAGGAAACAGCAACCTTGCAAGTTGCAATCTTGTCTTGTAAAATGTTGCCAAACTTCAGTCGGCTTCTTCCACTCGTGCATCGCCACTTTGCTGCCTGACGTCACTGCTCACCTGGCCTGATGACCTCATCCTCACCCGCAGGAACCCTTAAGGGAATCCTCAGAAGAAGGAATCAGTACACTGGGAACTGGTTCTGAACAAGAACTGGTTTTCAATTCCCATCCCTAAATGTCACGCAGCTAAAAAACAGAAAGTCATGCCATTGATTTGTATTTTTGGTCATGATATACTTTTTCCAGAAGATGCACTTTATGGTCTCTTCATGTCTCATACTTTATTAAACATATGAAATAATTGGAAGATGTTCAGCAAGACAAAGCCTTTATTTCCTCTCCTTGAGCTTACTTCCTGTTTCCAGACTCTCGCCGTCAGTGCGCAAGAAAAATATTTGGATTCCACAAAATGTCAGGTGGTACTTTGAGCTTGAATGAATGGAAGGTTAAAAGAACAGTTTTAGCACAGACACAAACCATCCTGCAGGTTCAGTTGTGCAAGCGTTCACCAGACTTGCTACCTGGTGCAACAGTTGTTCTAAAAACGAGAAGAAAGACTTTGAAAATGCTGGCATCAATCTCAACGTCTCAAAGCCAGCTCTGCACTTTCAACATTTGTTGAACACATATTTCCAGATACTAAAAATAGTCTTTGTCTTCGGAAGAATTGAGAAACCCTGGTGCCCCAGAACCCACTTTTGCAACCACAATCTTTTTAGCCTTTTCAGCCTTGACAAGGATGACAAGTTGATATCTCCTGGAGTGTGAGAGCGTGTGAATACTTATCTCTGCCTAACCAACGTGGAGATCAGCACACATTGAAAAAGCAAGTAGAGAAGACCTCCCTCCTTCCCTCGCCTCCTTTCTAATAACTGAAACAAAACTTATTCTGCTTGAACTGATGGGAAACAAAGGGCCTAACGCTGACAACATTGGCACTTATTTCATAGACCTCAATAGAGACAGTAGGCTGGATTTCTGAGGACAAAGTGGAATGAGGACGTGTGGGCGGGCCTCACCAGCCTGCCTACAGCCAAATGTCTTCGCCCAATCTCGTATCTCCAGATCCATTTCAGCTCCTCGTCTTCATTCTGTGATCACTTCTTTCTTATCTCTTGCTCCTGAGGGATCCTCGGGAGCAAGAGAAGAGCTACAAGAAGAGACAAAGGAGGAAAGTGAGATACAGAGAAGATCTTAAATGAAGAGTCTGAGACAAATCTGAGAATTACAATGCGAGATGAGGTGGCGACCTGTCCGGGGTCTACCCCGCCTTACTCGTCCGGGGTCTACCCCGCCTTATTCATCTGGGATCTACCCTGCCTTACTCGTCCGGGGTCTACCCCGCCTTATTCATCTGGGGTCTACCCCGCCTTATTCATCTGGGGTCTACCCTGCCTTACTCGCCCGGGGTCTACCCCGCCTTCCTTGTTCAGGGTCTTGTCCAGGGTCGACTCCACCTTTCTTGTCCAGGGTTGACTCCGCTTTCCTTGTCCAGGGTCTAACCCGCCCTCTGCCCAAGTGCAGCTGGGATAGGCTCCAGTCCCCTGCAACCCAAAGAGGGACAAACGGTAGAAATTGGATGATAAAAATATTGGAATAGAATCCCATGTCCGCCCATTTTAACATCAAATCATCCTCCACTGAATAGAGATTAAATCACCAACATTTTGTAGAACTTGTACTTCCTGCTCTATAATTGAAAGAAAACAATACGTTTACAGTTTGAATAAAGCAAACATCTTTCTTCACTTCAGATGATGTTCCTGTCAATAAACTGCTTTTAATGTATTTGCATGATATGTATGGTTGTACATCTTGATGAACATCATGATATGTATGGCTGTACATCTTCAAAAATAAACATCATGATATGTACACATGATGAGAGTGAGAGTTCTATGGACATCAAAGACAAGTCAGGACAGATGTTTGTGAGAACGAAAAAAAGAGTCCTGAGAATAAACTTCCAGACCCAAACACTGATGAACCACCTCAGGACTGAAAGACTAACACTGATGAACTGATGAACCACCACAGGACTGGCAGACTAACTCTGATGAACTGATGAACCACCACAGGACTGGCAGACTAACTCTGATGAACCACCACCCGACTGGCAGACAAAGTCTGATGAACCACCTCAGGACTGAAAGACTAACACTGATGAACTGATGAACCACCACAGGACTGGCAGACTAACACTGATGAACTGATGAACCACCACAGGACTGGCAGACTAACACTGATGAACCACCACCCGACTGGCAGACAAAGTCTGATGAACCACCTCAGGACTGAAAGACTAACACTGATGAACTGATGAACCATCGCAGGACTGGCAGACAAACACTGATGAACTGATGAACCACCACAGGATTGGCAGACAAAGTCTGATGAACCACCACAGGACTGGCAGACTAACACTGATGAACCACCTCAGGACTGGCAGACAAACACTGATGAACCGCCACAGGACTGGTAGACTAACACTGATGAACCACCTCAGGACTGGCAGACAAACACTGATGAACCACCACAGGACTGGTAGACTAACACTGATGAACCACCACAGGACTGGTAGACTAACACTGATGAACCACCTCAGGACTGGCAGACTAACACTGATGAACCAACTCAGGACTGGCAGACAAACACTGATGAACCACCACAGGACTGGTAGACTAACACTGATGAACCACCTCAGGACTGGCAGACAAACACTGATGAACCACCACAGGACTGGTAGACTAACACTGATGAACCACCTCAGGACTGGCAGACTAACATTGATGAACCACCTCAACACTGGCAGATAAAGTCTGATGAACCACTTCAGGACTGGCAGACAAACATTAATGAACCACCTCAGGACTGGCAGATAAAGTCTGATGAACCACCTCAGGACTGGCAGACAAAATCTGATAAACCACCTCAGGACTGGCAGACAAAGTCTGATGAACCACCTCAGGACTGGCAGACAAACACTGATGAACCACCTCAGGACTGGCAGACTAACATTGATGAACCACCTCAAGACTGGCAGATAAAGTCTGATGAACCACTTCAGGACTGGCAGACAAACATTAATGAACCACCTCAGGACTGGCAGATAAAGTCTGATGAACCACCTCAGGACTGGCAGACAAAATCTGATAAACCACCTCAGGACTGGCAGACAAAGTCTGATGAACCACCTCAGGACTGGCAGACAAAATCTGATAAACCACCTCAGGACTGGCAGACAAAGTCTGATGAACCACCTCAGGACTGGCAGACAAAATCTGATAAACCACCTCAGGACTGGCAGACAAAATCTGATAAACCACCTCAGGACTGGCAGGGGTCTGCACAGACTCGTCTTTAGACCTGAACACAGACTTTGTACGGTTGAGAAAATACTTTAATTTTTCTAGGGACAAACAGTAAATAGTTGAACAAAGACATGCTTCACAGCAAGTGTTGTTAGCTTTTGTGATCTAATGTCTCTCTCTTGTGGTGGTGGGAGACATAGCATGAATAAAATAAGAATTGTCTATTCATCCATCATCCATCCATCCATCATTCATCCATCCATGGAAACAACCCCTCCTTGTTTGGTCATATATTTAGTGTAGCTTTTAAACTTGTGCATTATTTAGTGATCGTGTCAATTATAAGAATGTGAGAGTGCATTCAGTAAATTGTACATCTTAGTTGTGTATTGTGCTCCGAAATAATGTAACTCATGCTAATTATCTTGTGGTTAGTTGTGTATTGTTCTATAATAATGTAATTAATGCTAATTATCTTGTGGTTAGTTGTGTATTGTTCTATAATAATGTAATTAATGCTAATTATCTTGGCCATTTAATGACTCAGACACTGTATGATTTAAACTTTCCATTTGATACAGTTGTGTACAGTAGTGTGTGTGTGTGTGTGTGTGCATGTGTGTGTGTGTGAGGTTTGTTTTGTACCATTTTGTTTTTAAATGTTGTGTTTAAATATAAATGAGTTGCTGTTGTGTGTGAGGTGGTTACATTAGTCAAGTATCGTACACAACATATAGAAGATTAAGAAAAAAACACCATCCATCCATCCATCTTCTTCCGCTTATCCGAGGTCGGGTCGTGGGGGCAGCAGCCTAAGTAGGGAAGCCCAGACTTCCATCTCCCCAGTCACTTTGTCCAGCTCTTCCCGGGGGATCCCGAGGCGTTCCCAGGCCAGCCGGGAGACATAGTCTTCCCAACGTGTCCTGGGTCTTCCCCGTGGCCTCCTACCGGTTGGACGTGCCCTAAACACCTCCCTAGGGAGGCGATCGGGTGGCATCCTGACCAGATGCTCGAATCACCTCATCTGGCTCCTCTCCATGTGGAGGAGCAGCGGCTTTACTTTGAGTTCCTCCCGGATGACAGAGCTTCTCACCCTATCTCTAAGGGAGAGACCCGCCACACGGCGGAGGAAACTCATTTGGGCCGCTTGTACCCGTGATCTTATCCTTTCGGTCATGACCCAAAGCTCATGACCATAGGTGAGGATGGGAACGTAGATCGACCGGTAAATTGAGAGCTTTGCCTTCCGGCTCAGCTCCTTCTTCACCACAACGGATCGGTACAACGTCCGCATTACTGAAGACGCCGCACCGATCCGCCTGTCGATCTCACATCCACTCTTCCCTCACTCGTGAACAAGACTCCTAGGTACTTGAACTCTTCCACTTGGGGCAGGGTCTCCTCCCTCCCCAACCCGGAGATGGCACTCCACCCTTTTCCGGGCGAGAACCATAGACTCGGACTTGGAGGTGCTGATTCTCATTCCGGTCGCTTCACACTCGGCTGCGAACCGATCCAATGAGAGCTGAAGATATTGGCCAGATGAAGCCATCAGGACCACATCATCTGCAAAAAGCAGAGACTTAATCCCGCGGCCACCAAACCGGAACCCCTCAACGCCTTGACTGCACCTAGAAATTCTGTCCATAAAAGTTACGAACAGAATCGGTGACAAAGGACAGCCTTGGCGTAGTCCAACCGACTTACGGCCAGCAATGCGGACCAAGCTCTGGCAATGATCGTACAGGGAGTGGACTATGTTCTGACACTGATCATACAGGAAGTGGACCGCCACAATAAGACAGTCTGATACCCCATACTCTCTGAGCACTCCCGACAGGACTTCACAAGGGACACGGTCGAATGCCTTCTCCAAGTCCACAAAGCACATAGACTGGTTGGGCAAACTCCCATGCACCCTCAAAAACCCTGCCGAGGGTATAGAGCTGGTCCACAGTTCCACGACCAGGACGAAAACCACACTGTTCCTCCTGAATCCGAGGTTCGACTATCCGGCGTAGCCTCCTCTCCAGTACACCTGAATAAACCTTACCGGGAAGGCTGAGGAGTGTGATCCCACGATAGTTGGAACACACCCTCCGGTCCTCCTTAAAGAGAGGGACCACCACCCCAGTCTGCCAATCCAGAGGTACCGCCCCCGATGTCCATGTGATGCTGCAGAGTCTTGTCAACCAAGACAGCCCCACAGCATCCAGAGCCTTAAGGAACTCTGGGCGGGTCTCATCCACCCCCGGGGCCTTGTCGCTGAGGAGCTTTTTAACTACCTCAGCGACCTCAGCCCCAGAAATAGGAGAGCCCACCACAGATTCCCCAGGCACCGCTTCCTCATAGGAAGACGTGTTGGTGGGATTGAGGAGGTCTTCGAAGTATTCCCTCCACCGATTCACAACATCCGCAGTCGAAGTCAGCAGAACACCATCCGCACCATACACGGTGTTGACAGTGCACTGATTCCCCTTCCTGAGGCGGCAGATGGTGGTCCAGAATCGTTTCGAAACCATCCGGAAGTCGTTTTCCATGGCTTCCCCAAACTCCTCCCATGTCCCAGTTTTTGCCCCCGCGACAGCTAAAGCTGCACACTGCTTGGCCCGTCCGTACCCGTCCACTGCCTCCGGAGTCCTATGAGCCAAAAGAACCCGATAGGACTCCTTCTTCAGCATGACGGCATCCCTCACTGCTGGTGTCCACCAACGGGTATTGGAATTACCACCCCAACAGGCACCAACTACCTTGCCGCCTCGACACTAGAGGTGCGGAACATGGTCCACTCGGACTCAATGTCCCGCACCTCCCTCGTGACATGTTCAAAGTTCTTCCGGAGGTGGGAATTGAAACTTTCTCTGACAGGAGACTCTGCCAGACGTTCCCAGCAGACCCTCACAATGCGCTTGGGCTTGCCAGGTCTGTCCGGCATCCTCCCCCACCATCGCAGCCAACTCACCACCAGGTGGTGATCGGTAGAAAGCTCCGCCCCTCTCTTCACCCGAGTGTCCAAAACATGAGGCCGCAAATCCCATGACAGAACTACAAAGTCGATCATGGAACTGCGGCCTAGGGTGTCCTGGTGCCAAGTGCACATATGGACACCCTTATGTTTGAACATGGTGTTTGTTATGGACAATCCGTGATGAACACAAAAGTCCAATAACAAAACACCATTTCTTCTCAAGAGCCACAAATGGACTTTTTGGGATGTTGGGGGGACGTGAAAGTGTGTTTGTCACAAGTCCCGCCCCCCCGCCATTGTCCTGCACTCACCACTCATGTTGACAGTCGCCTCACGCAGCAGTCCCAGCTGCAGGCCCGGCGGGGAGGGGGGGGCACCCCATTCTTCCCTGCCCCTGCTCATAATCAACTCTGTGTGTGTGTGTGTGTGTGTGTGTGTTTGTGTGTGTGTGTGTGTGTGTGGGAGTGAGTGTGTGTGTGAGTGTGAATAAAGCTAACTGGACTTGTGTTAACAGCTCAAATACTAAAACGACACTACATCAAATACTAGACTGCAAGAAATACTAGACTGCATGAAATACTACATCAAATACTAGACTACATCATATACTACACTGCATGAAATACTACATCAAATACTAGACTGCATGAAATACTAGACTGCATGAAATACTACATCAAATACTAGACTACATCATATACTAGACTGCATGAAATACTACATCAAATACTAGACTACATCATATACTAGACTGCATGAAATACTAGACTACATGAAATATTAGACTACATCCAATACTAGACTACATGAAATACTAGATTGCATGAAATAAGAAGTGTGATATTTGGACAATAAAGTGTTCTCAGGAGTAGCAAAGGTCTGCTCTTCTATCAAAAGTCTCCTGTTGTTTAACTAAGAGCAGTGACGGAAAACGGACACCAGGTGGCAGTAATGTCCAAAGATTTATTTTTTACATTTTTATATATATATATATATATATATATATATATATATATATATATGTATATATTTATACATATATTATATTTATATATCATATCTTATATATATATATATTTATATATATGTATATATAAAATCGAGCAATATAAAATAAACTAAGTAAATGGAGTGTGGACGAGCTCCAAAAGTGTATGTGGTGTGAGGCTATGTGTGTGATTAGCTGAGGTGTGTGTTACCAAAAGTGTTGACGAGAGTTAAGGAACGAGGAAGTCCGTGGGGGAGGCAGAGGATGCAGGGCGAACGAGAGGCGTCAAGAGGAACGTGTCCAAGCGGGAGGTCAAGAATCCAAAAGGCCGTCCAGGAGGCAAGGGGAACAATATGGGATCACAGGAGAACACGTGGGGCGACAGGTACAGAAGTCTATACTCCGGCGAGTGATGGCAGGTTGTCCAAGCTTATGAAGGCAGCTCCATCATTACCGTCAGCTGTGAATATTGCCGGTGATTGATCGCAGCTGGCGGCTGTTGCAGGGCGGAGACGTGCGCGGCTCGTCCGTGGATGTGCTCGCCTGTGGGCGTGTCCCGAGGTGGGTGTGTCCTGAGGTGCGCACAGACAGAAGTGCGTGCCCGTGGGCGTGTCCCAAGGTGGGTGTGTCCTGAGGTGCGCACAGACAGATGAGCACACCTATGGGTGTGTCCCGAGGTGGGTGTGTCCCGAGGTGCGCACAGACGGATGAGCCGTGTCGGCAGGAGTTCGAACCGTAACATCTCCAGTAGAAAAAAGTGCATTTAGTTGAGATAATAATGAGTCATAAATTGGAATATGGGATCCATTATTAACATTTGTTTTACTCTTAAATGAACCTAAAATATGAGCTATTTTATCTGAGTGGTAAATATTGGACACCAAAATTATGAGATGTGACAATACTGTTCATTGTCTTAATATTTTTATTCACATTTTTTATAAATGGTGTCAATGTTTAATCACTGTTATGTTAGAATGACTATTATCATTGATACTGTTATTGATATTCATTGTTGTTTGACTACTTTTGGATTGTTTTGTGTCATGTTTGTGTGTCCTCTTGATGACTGTTGATTGCTATTCTGGATGTTGTTGGGGCGGGTTTGCTTTTGGAATTGTATTATTGTTATTGTATTATTGTGTATTATTCTGTTCTGTTGATTAATTTAAAAAAAAGTCTCTGAATCAATCAGTCGTGCAAAGTGTTGACTCATGCAAAGGTGGACAGCCATTGGGGGATTCAGGTGGTCCAATGATAGTCTAAAGTCTCTGGCAGTGTTGTTGACCTGATGCTAGTGTTAGCCTAGCATGTCATTTACAAACACATGCTAACAATAAGAAGACAAATAGCAGCAATGAGGGATGAGGGTGTCAAATATGTTTCTCATTTCAAAAGGTAGAACATTCACAAGAGTGGCCTGGAACGTTCCGAGTAATACATCTTTGTATTTAGTCCAAGTCTCATCTTTGTGTTTGGAAGGCATGGATGTGATGGTCAGGTTCATGTAGGACTGGGTTTTACTCCTTTAAGGCAAGACAAAGATCCAGACGCTAGACAGGTGTGGAGCCAAAAACCAAACAGTCGCCAAGGGTGACCAGCGAGAAAGTCTAGAGTACAAAAACCAAACAGTCACCAAAGGTGAACAGCAAGGAAATCTAGAGTACAAGAAGCAAACAGTCACCAAGGGTAAACCATGAGGAAGTCTAGAGTACAAGAAGCAAACAGTCACCAAGGGTAAACCACGAGGAAGTCTAGAGTACAAGAACCAAACAGTCACCAAGGGTAAACCACGAGGAAGTCTAGAGTACAACAACCAAACAGTCACCAAGGGTAAACCATGAGGAAGTCTAGAGTACAAGAAGCAAACAGTCACCAAGGGTAAACCGCGAGGAAGTCTAGAGTACAAGAACCAAACAGTCACCAAGGGTAAACCGCGAGGAAGTCTAGAGTACAAGAAGCAAACAGTCACCAAGGGTAAACCACGAGGAAGTCTAGAGTACAAGAACCAAACAGTCACCAAGGGTAAACCACGAGGAAGTCTAGAGTACAAGAAGCAAACAGTCACCACGGGTAAACTGTAAGGAAGTCTAGAGTACAAGAAGCAAACAGTCACCAAGGGTAAACCGCGAGGAAGTCTAGAGTACAAGAAGCAAACAGTCACCAAGGGTAAACCACGAGGAAGTCTAGAGTACAAGAACCAAACAGTCACCAAGGGTAAACCACGAGGAAGTCTAGAGTACAAGAACCAAACAGTCACCAAGGGTAAACCATGAGGAAGTCTAGAGTACAAGAACCAAACAGTCACCACGGGTAAACTGCAAGGAAGTCTAGAGTACAAGAAGCAAACAGTCACCAAGGGTAAACCACGAGGAAGTCTAGAGTACAAGAACCAAACAGTCACCAAGGGTAAACCATGAGGAAGTCTAGAGTACAAGAACCAAACAGTCACCAAGGGTAAACCACGAGGAAGTCTAGAGTACAAGAACCAAACAGTCACCACGGGTAAACTGCAAGGAAGTCTAGAGTACAAGAAGCAAACAGTCACCAAGGGTAAACCACGAGGAAGTCTAGAGTACAAGAACCAAACAGTCACCAAGGGTAAACCACGAGGAAGTCTAGAGTACAAGAAGCAAACAGTCACCACGGGTAAACTGCAAGGAAGTCTAGAGTACAAGAAGCAAACAGTCACCAAGGGTAAACCACGAGGAAGTTTAGAGTACAAGAACCAAACAGTCACCAAGGGTAAACCACGAGGAAGTCTAGAGTACAAGAAGCAAACAGTCACCACGGGTAAACTGCAAGGAAGTCTAGAGTACAAGAAGCAAACAGTCACCAAGGGTAAACCGCGAGGAAGTCTAGAGTACAAGAAGCAAACAGTCACCAAGGGTAAACCACGAGGAAGTCTAGAGTACAAGAAGCAAACAGTCACCAAGGGTAAACCATGAGGAAGTCTAGAGTACAAGAACCAAACAGTCACCAAGGGTAAACCACGAGGAAGTCTAGAGTACAAGAACCAAACAGTCACCAAGGGTAAACCACGAGGAAGTCTAGAGTACAAGAACCAAACAGTCACCAAGGGTAAACCATGAGGAAGTCTAGAGTACAAGAAGCAAACAGTCACCAAGGGTAAACCACAAGGAAGTCTAGAGTACAAGAACCAAACAGTCACCAAGGGTAAACCACGAGGAAGTCTAGAGTACAAGAAGCAAACAGTCACCACGGGTAAACTGCAAGGAAGTCTAGAGTACAAGAAGCAAACAGTCACCAAGGGTAAACCGCGAAGAAGTCTAGAGTACAAGAAGCAAACAGTCACCAAGGGTAAACCACGAGGAAGTCTAGAGTACAAGAACCAAACAGTCACCAAGGGTAAACCATGAGGAAGTCTAGAGTACAAGAACCAAACAGTCACCAAGGGTAAACCGCGAGGAAGTCTAGAGTACAAGGACCAAACAGTCACCAAGGGTAAACCATGAGGAAGTCTAGAGTACAAGAACCAAACAGTCACCACGGGTAAACTGCAAGGAAGTCTAGAGTACAAGAAGCAAACAGTTACCAAGGGTAAACCACGAGGAAGTCTAGAGTACAAGAACCAAACAGTCACCAAGGGTAAACCATGAGGAAGTCTAGAGTACAAGAACCAAACAGTCACCAAGGGTAAACCACGAGGAAGTCTAGAGTACAAGAACCAAACAGTCACCACGGGTAAACTGCAAGGAAGTCTAGAGTACAAGAAGCAAACAGTCACCAAGGGTAAACCACGAGGAAGTCTAGAGTACAAGAACCAAACAGTCACCAAGGGTAAACCACGAGGAAGTCTAGAGTACAAGAAGCAAACAGTCACCACGGGTAAACTGCAAGGAAGTCTAGAGTACAAGAAGCAAACAGTCACCAAGGGTAAACCATGAGGAAGTCTAGAGTACAAGAACCAATCAGTCACCAAGGGTAAACCACGAGGAAGTCTAGAGTACAAGAACCAAACAGTCACCAAGGGTAAACCACGAGGAAGTCTAGAGTACAAGAACCAAACAGTCACCAAGGGTAAACCATGAGGAAGTCTAGAGTACAAGAAGCAAACAGTCACCAAGGGTAAACCGCGAGGAAGTCTAGAGTACAAGAACCAAACAGTCACCAAGGGTAAACCGCGAGGAAGTCTAGAGTACAAGAACCAAACAGTCACCAAGGGTAAACCATGAGGAAGTCTAGAGTACAAGAACCAAACAGTCACCAAGGGTAAACCACGAGGAAATCTAGAGTACAAGAACCAAACAGTCACCACGGGTAAACTGCAAGGAAGTCTAGAGTACAAGAAGCAAACAGTCACCAAGGGTAAACCACGAGGAAGTCTAGAGTACAAGAACCAAACAGTCACCAAGGGTAAACCACGAGGAAGTCTAGAGTACAAGAAGCAAACAGTCACCACGGGTAAACTGCAAGGAAGTCTAGAGTACAAGAAGCAAACCGTCACCACGGGTAAACTGCAAGGAAGTCTAGAGTACAAGAACCAAACAGTCACCAAGGGTAAACCACGAGGAAGTCTAGAGTACAAGAACCAAACAGTCACCAAGGGTAAACCACGAGGAAGTCTAGAGTACAAGAACTAAACAGTCACCAAGGGTAAACCACGAGGAAGTCTAGAGTACAAGAACCAAACAGTCACCAAGGGTAAACCACGAGGAAGTCTAGAGTACAAGAACTAAACAGTCACCAAGGGTAAACCGCGAGGAAGTCTAGAGTACAAGAACCAAACAGTCACCAAGGGTAAACCACGAGGAAGTCTAGAGTACAAGAACCAAACAGTCACCAAGGGTAAACCACGAGGAAGTCTAGAGTACAAGAACCAAACAGTCACCAAAGGTGAACAGCAAGGAAATCTAGAGTACAAGAAGCAAACAGTCACCAAGGGTAAACCATGAGGAAGTCTAGAGTACAAGAAGCAAACAGTCACCAAGGGTAAACCACGAGGAAGTCTAGAGTACAAGAACCAAACAGTCACCAAGGGTAAACCACGAGGAAGTCTAGAGTACAACAACCAAACAGTCACCAAGGGTAAACCATGAGGAAGTCTAGAGTACAAGAAGCAAACAGTCACCAAGGGTAAACCGCGAGGAAGTCTAGAGTACAAGAACCAAACAGTCACCAAGGGTAAACCGCGAGGAAGTCTAGAGTACAAGAAGCAAACAGTCACCAAGGGTAAACCACGAGGAAGTCTAGAGTACAAGAACCAAACAGTCACCAAGGGTAAACCACGAGGAAGTCTAGAGTACAAGAAGCAAACAGTCACCACGGGTAAACTGTAAGGAAGTCTAGAGTACAAGAAGCAAACAGTCACCAAGGGTAAACCGCGAGGAAGTCTAGAGTACAAGAAGCAAACAGTCACCAAGGGTAAACCACGAGGAAGTCTAGAGTACAAGAACCAAACAGTCACCAAGGGTAAACCACGAGGAAGTCTAGAGTACAAGAACCAAACAGTCACCAAGGGTAAACCATGAGGAAGTCTAGAGTACAAGAACCAAACAGTCACCACGGGTAAACTGCAAGGAAGTCTAGAGTACAAGAAGCAAACAGTCACCAAGGGTAAACCACGAGGAAGTCTAGAGTACAAGAACCAAACAGTCACCAAGGGTAAACCATGAGGAAGTCTAGAGTACAAGAACCAAACAGTCACCAAGGGTAAACCACGAGGAAGTCTAGAGTACAAGAACCAAACAGTCACCACGGGTAAACTGCAAGGAAGTCTAGAGTACAAGAAGCAAACAGTCACCAAGGGTAAACCACGAGGAAGTCTAGAGTACAAGAACCAAACAGTCACCAAGGGTAAACCACGAGGAAGTCTAGAGTACAAGAAGCAAACAGTCACCACGGGTAAACTGCAAGGAAGTCTAGAGTACAAGAAGCAAACAGTCACCAAGGGTAAACCACGAGGAAGTTTAGAGTACAAGAACCAAACAGTCACCAAGGGTAAACCACGAGGAAGTCTAGAGTACAAGAAGCAAACAGTCACCACGGGTAAACTGCAAGGAAGTCTAGAGTACAAGAAGCAAACAGTCACCAAGGGTAAACCGCGAGGAAGTCTAGAGTACAAGAAGCAAACAGTCACCAAGGGTAAACCACGAGGAAGTCTAGAGTACAAGAAGCAAACAGTCACCAAGGGTAAACCATGAGGAAGTCTAGAGTACAAGAACCAAACAGTCACCAAGGGTAAACCACGAGGAAGTCTAGAGTACAAGAACCAAACAGTCACCAAGGGTAAACCACGAGGAAGTCTAGAGTACAAGAACCAAACAGTCACCAAGGGTAAACCATGAGGAAGTCTAGAGTACAAGAAGCAAACAGTCACCAAGGGTAAACCACAAGGAAGTCTAGAGTACAAGAACCAAACAGTCACCAAGGGTAAACCACGAGGAAGTCTAGAGTACAAGAAGCAAACAGTCACCACGGGTAAACTGCAAGGAAGTCTAGAGTACAAGAAGCAAACAGTCACCAAGGGTAAACCGCGAAGAAGTCTAGAGTACAAGAAGCAAACAGTCACCAAGGGTAAACCACGAGGAAGTCTAGAGTACAAGAACCAAACAGTCACCAAGGGTAAACCATGAGGAAGTCTAGAGTACAAGAACCAAACAGTCACCAAGGGTAAACCGCGAGGAAGTCTAGAGTACAAGGACCAAACAGTCACCAAGGGTAAACCATGAGGAAGTCTAGAGTACAAGAACCAAACAGTCACCACGGGTAAACTGCAAGGAAGTCTAGAGTACAAGAAGCAAACAGTTACCAAGGGTAAACCACGAGGAAGTCTAGAGTACAAGAACCAAACAGTCACCAAGGGTAAACCATGAGGAAGTCTAGAGTACAAGAACCAAACAGTCACCAAGGGTAAACCACGAGGAAGTCTAGAGTACAAGAACCAAACAGTCACCACGGGTAAACTGCAAGGAAGTCTAGAGTACAAGAAGCAAACAGTCACCAAGGGTAAACCACGAGGAAGTCTAGAGTACAAGAACCAAACAGTCACCAAGGGTAAACCACGAGGAAGTCTAGAGTACAAGAAGCAAACAGTCACCACGGGTAAACTGCAAGGAAGTCTAGAGTACAAGAAGCAAACAGTCACCAAGGGTAAACCATGAGGAAGTCTAGAGTACAAGAACCAATCAGTCACCAAGGGTAAACCACGAGGAAGTCTAGAGTACAAGAACCAAACAGTCACCAAGGGTAAACCACGAGGAAGTCTAGAGTACAAGAACCAAACAGTCACCAAGGGTAAACCATGAGGAAGTCTAGAGTACAAGAAGCAAACAGTCACCAAGGGTAAACCGCGAGGAAGTCTAGAGTACAAGAACCAAACAGTCACCAAGGGTAAACCGCGAGGAAGTCTAGAGTACAAGAACCAAACAGTCACCAAGGGTAAACCATGAGGAAGTCTAGAGTACAAGAACCAAACAGTCACCAAGGGTAAACCACGAGGAAATCTAGAGTACAAGAACCAAACAGTCACCACGGGTAAACTGCAAGGAAGTCTAGAGTACAAGAAGCAAACAGTCACCAAGGGTAAACCACGAGGAAGTCTAGAGTACAAGAACCAAACAGTCACCAAGGGTAAACCACGAGGAAGTCTAGAGTACAAGAAGCAAACAGTCACCACGGGTAAACTGCAAGGAAGTCTAGAGTACAAGAAGCAAACCGTCACCACGGGTAAACTGCAAGGAAGTCTAGAGTACAAGAACCAAACAGTCACCAAGGGTAAACCACGAGGAAGTCTAGAGTACAAGAACCAAACAGTCACCAAGGGTAAACCACGAGGAAGTCTAGAGTACAAGAACTAAACAGTCACCAAGGGTAAACCACGAGGAAGTCTAGAGTACAAGAACCAAACAGTCACCAAGGGTAAACCACGAGGAAGTCTAGAGTACAAGAACTAAACAGTCACCAAGGGTAAACCGCGAGGAAGTCTAGAGTACAAGAACCAAACAGTCACCAAGGGTAAACCACGAGGAAGTCTAGAGTACAAGAACCAAACAGTCACCAAGGGTAAACCACGAGGAAGTCTAGAGTACAAGAACCAAACAGTCACCAAGGGTAAACCACGAGGAAGTCTAGAGTTCAAGAACCAAACAGTCACCAAGGGTAAACCACGAGGAAGTCTAGAGTAAAAGAACCAAACAGTCACCAAGGGTAAACCATGAGGAAGTCTAGAGTACAAGAACTAAACAGTCACCAAGGGTAAACCGCGAGGAAGTCTAGAGTACAAGAACCAAACAGTCACCAAGGGTAAACCACGAGGAAGTCTAGAGTACAAGAACCAAACAGTCACCAAGGGTAAACCACGAGGAAGTCTAGAGTACAAGAACCAAACAGTCACCAAGGGTAAACCGCGAGGAAGTCTAGAGTACAAGAAGCAAACAGTCACCAAGGGTAAACCACGAGGAAGTCTAGAGTACAAGAACCAAACAGTCACCAAGGGTAAACCACGAGGAAGACTAGAGTACAAGAACCAAACAGTCACCAAGGGTAAACCATGAGGAAGTCTAGAGTACAAGAACCAAACAGTCACCAAGGGTAAACCATGAGGAAGTCTAGAGTACAAGAACTAAACAGTCACCAAGGGTAAACCGCGAGGAAGTCTAGAGTACAAGAACCAAACAGTCACCAAGGGTAAACCACGAGGAAGTCTAGAGTACAAGAACCAAACAGTCACCAAGGGTAAACCACGAGGAAGTCTAGAGTACAAGAACCAAACAGTCACCAAGGGTAAACCGCGAGGAAGTCTCGAGTACAAGAAGCAAACAGTCACCAAGGGTAAACCACGAGGAAGTCTAGAGTACAAGAACCAAACAGTCACCAAGGGTAAACCACGAGGAAGACTAGAGTACAAGAACCAAACAGTCACCAAGGGTAAACCATGAGGAAGTCTAGAGTACAAGAAGCAAACAGTCACCAAGGGTAAACCACGAGGAAGTCTAGAGTACAAGAAGCAAACAGTCACCAAGGGTAAACCACGAGGAAGTCTAGAGTACAAGAACCAAACAGTCACCAAGGGTAAACCACGAGGAAGTCTAGAGTACAAGAACCAAACAGTCACCAAGGGTAAACCACGAGGAAGACTAGAGTACAAGAACCAAACAGTCACCAAGGGTAAACCATGAGGAAGTCTAGAGTACAAGAACCAAACAGTCACCAAGGGTAAACCATGAGGAAGTCTAGAGTACAAGAACTAAACAGTCACCAAGGGTAAACCGCGAGGAAGTCTAGAGTACAAGAAGCAAACAGTCACCAAGGGTAAACCACGAGGAAGTCTAGAGTACAAGAACCAAACAGTCACCAAGGGTAAACCACGAGGAAGTCTAGAGTACAAGAACCAAACAGTCACCAAGGGTAAACCACGAGGAAGTCTAGAGTACAAGAACCAAACAGTCACCAAGGGTAAACCACGAGGAAGTCTAGAGTACAAAAACCACACAAGTGTGGCCAAGAGCCAGCATTGACCCAAGCGGTGGTGCTGAGTGACTCGGACTTATAAAGGGCAGTGATTAGTCCAACAGCTGCTGGAACATTAATTACTAAAACAAGGGCAGGTGTGGAGAGTTAGTCTCCATGGCAACCAAAGGTAAAGGAAAGGAAAGAGCGAACAGCAAGGAAAGAAAAAGGCTACTAAACATAAATCATGACAATCTGCTCTCGTCAGTCTTGTACATATTAGTCCTAAATGTTAGTTGCTATCTAATGTTTACATTCTACAAAGAGAACACAGTTGTACATATTTGTCTTAAATTACTTTATTTTTGTTAACTAATTGTTATTAACTATCATCTATGTTGACATCCGTGGTTATATTTTAATCAACAATCATCACTAAATCTTACAGCACGTCCACAATGTTGACATCTGTTGTCATATTTTCATCAACAATCATCACAACAGTTGCACAAGTCTAGGAAGACAACTAACATCATTCTTGATGTCACTTCACAAATCTGTTTGTGATAAAGTATAAAGATGTATTTTATTGTAGAGTTTGACTTTTTGCAGGAATCTGCTTTTTGCAGGAAGATTTAAAGGCCTCCTGAAATGAGATGTTCTTCTTTAAACGGGGATAGCAGCTCCATTCTATGTGTCATACTTCATCATTTGGCCATATTGCCATATTTTTGCTGAAAGGATTTAGTAGAGAACATCCACCGTAAAGTTCGCAACTTTTGGTCGCTAATAAAAAAGCCTTGCCTGTAGCGGAAGTAGCAGACGATGTGCGCGTGATGTCACGGGTTGTGGAGCTCCTCACATCCACACGTTTACAATCATGGCCACCAGCAGCGAGAGCGATTCCTACCGAGAAAGTGACAATTTCCCCATTAATTTGAGCGAGGATAAAAGATTTGTGGATGAGGAAAGTTAGAGTAAAACACTAGAAAAAAAAAAAGGCGACGGCAGTGGGAGCGATTCAGATATTAGACACATTTACTAGGATAATCCTGGAAAATCCCTTATCTTCTTATTGTGTTACTAGTGTTTTAGTGAGATTATATAGTCGTACCTGAAAGTCTGAGGGGTGTGGCCAACAGGTGTGGTGACCGCCAGTGTCTCTGAGGGAAGCCACAGAGGAGCCAAGAGAGTCGCAGTTGCCTCTTTGTCAGCTGCAGAAGGAACAACACAAACTCTGCTCATGTCTCCGGTAAGAGCCGACTTATTACCCCCATTTTCTCACCAAAACCTGCTGGTTGACATGTGGTCAGGAACCATGTTTGCTTGACCACTCTGTTCCAAAGTAAAGCTTCACCTTCGGGAATGTAAACAAGGAAACACCGGCTGTGTTTGTGTTGCTAAAGGCGGCCGCAATACACCGCTTCACACCTACATCTTTCTTCTTTGACGTCTCCATTATTAATTGAAAAAATTGCAATCGATTCAGCAACACAGATGTCCAGAATACTGTGTAATTATGCAATTAAAGCAGACAAGTTATAGCCGGGATCTGTACTGGAAGAAAATGTCCGCTACAACCCGTGACGTCACGCACACGCATCATCATACGCATCATCATTCTGCGACGACTTCAACAGGATACTTCGCGGGAAATGTAAAATTGCAATTTAGTGAACCAAAGCGGCCGTATTGGCATGTGTTGCTATGTTAATATTTCATCATTGATATATAAACTATCAGACTGTGTGGTGGCTAGTAGTGGCTTTCAGTAGGACTTTAAGGCTTTTGTCTTGAGTCCACATCCTGCTGGCTGTGTTACTTTGCACTACAGGGGAGTCCTGACCACTCATCAGGGGCAGGAAGAAATAGTTCAATAAAGTAATAACATGAGATGTTATTACTTTACTAAAACACCTGTACAGTAGTATTATTATTGTACATGAGCTGTTATTAGATGAGTGTAAGAACTGTACAGTAGTATTATTATTGTACATGAGCTGTTATTAGATGAGTGTAAGAACTGTACAGTAGTATTATTATTGTACATGAGCTGTTATTAGATGAGTGTAGCACCTGTAGAGTAGTATTATTATTGTACATGAGCTGTTATTAGATGAGTGTAGCACCTGTACAGTAGTATTATTATTGTACATGAGCTGTTATTAGATGAGTGTAAGAACTGTACAGTAGTATTATTATTGTACATGAGCTGTCATTAGATGAGTGTAAGAACTGTACAGTAGTATTATTATTGTACATGAGCTGTTATTAGATGAGTGTAAGAACTGTACAGTAGTATTATTATTGTACATGAGCTGTTATTAGATGAGTGTAGCACCTGTACAGTAGTATTATTATTGTACATGAGCTGTTATTAGATGAGTGTAGCACCTGTACAGTAGTATTATTATTGTACATGAGCTGTTATTAGATGAGTGTAAGAACTGTACAGTAGTATTATTATTGTACATGAGCTGTCATTAGATGAGTGTAAGAACTGTACAGTAGTATTATTATTGTACATGAGCTGTTATTAGATGAGTGTAAGAACTGTACAGTAGTATTATTATTGTACATGAGCTGTTATTAGATGAGTGTAGCACCTGTACAGTAGTATTATTATTGTACATGAGCTGTTATTAGATGAGTGTAGCACCTGTACAGTAGTATTATTATTGTACATGAGCTGTTATTAGATGAGTGTAAGAACTGTACAGTAGTATTATTATTGTACATGAGCTGTCATTAGATGAGTGTAAGAACTGTACAGTAGTATTATTATTGTACATGAGCTGTTATTAGATGAGTGTAAGAACTGTACAGTAGTATTATTATTGTACATGAGCTGTTATTAGATGAGTGTAAGAACTGTACAGTAGTATTATTATTGTACATGAGCTGTCATTAGATGAGTGTAAGAACTGTACAGTAGTATTATTATTGTACATGAGCTGTTATTAGATGAGTGTAAGAACTGTACAGTAGTATTATTATTGTACATGAGCTGTTATTAGATGAGTGTTATAGAGTGTGATGACACTCTACAAGTGATGTGTGTGTGCAGCCAACATCTGATGAGGTACAAAAGCCCTCCTGAGTGGATCTGAGACATCATCTTGTCCTAATAGCCGACCCAATGACGCGGTGGCTTATGCGGCTTGAGCGGTCAGCCAAGACTGGCTCCATTAGTCCAAGCAAACCTTACTTTGCCACGCTACACAAAACTCACATTATTTGTTTCACATTAGCTCCTCCAGCAGCTGCAATCCATCACACCGTTTGTGGGGAGCGGCCGCACATCTCACATCTTCTCTCTCCTCTTCTCTTCTTCTCCTCTCCTCTTCTCCTCTCTTCTCTCTCCTCTTCTCTTCTTCTCCTCTCCTCTTCTCCTCTCCTCCGGGCCAGCACGTTAAGGTGGTGTCATTGAGCTGCTAAATGTCTGCAACACCTAATCATGGACGTCATTATCAGCTGCCATTACAGTCGAGAGATGAAGGACACGTCGTGGAGGAAGTGCAGGCTGATGGTGCAGGCTGATGGTGCAGGCTGATGGTGCAGACTGATGGTGCAGACTGATGGTGCAGACTGATGGTGCAGACTGATGGTGCAGGCTGATGGTGCAGACTGATGGTGCAGGCTGATGGTGCAGGCTGATGGTGCAGGCTGATGGTGCAGGCTGATGGTGCAGGCTGATGGTGCAGGCTGATGGTGCAGGCTGATGGTGCAGGCTGATGCTGCAGGCTGATGGTGCAGACTGATGGTGCAGACTGATGGTGCAGACTGATGGTGCAGGCTGATGGTGCAGGCTGATGGTGCAGGCTGATGGTGCAGGCTGATGGTGCAGGCTGATGCTGCAGGCTGATGGTGCAGGCTGATGGTGCAGGCTGATGGTGCAGGCTGATGGTGCAGACTGATGGTGCAGGCTGATGGTGCAGGCTGATTGTGCAGGCTGATGGTGCAGACTAATGGTGCAGACTGATGGTGCAGGCTGATGGTGCAGGCTGATGGGGCAGACTGATGGTGCAGACTGATGATGCAGGCTGATGGTGCAGACTGATGGTGCAGACTGATGGTGCAGGCGGATGGTGCAGGCTGATGGTGCAGACTGATGCTGCAGGCTGATGCTGCAGGCTGATGGTGCAGACTGATGGTGCAGGCTGATGGTGCAGGCTGATGGTGCAGGCTGATGGTGCAGGCTGATGGTGCAGACTGATGGTGCAGACTGATGGTGCAGGCTGATGGTGCAGGCTGATGGTGCAGGCTGATGGTGCAGGCTGATGGTGCAGGCTGATGGTGCAGACTGATGGTGCAGACTGATGATGCAGGCTGATGGTGCAGACTGATGGTGCAGACTGATGGTGCAGGCGGATGGTGCAGGCTGATGGTGCAGACTGATGCTGCAGGCTGATGCTGCAGGCTGATGGTGCAGACTGATGGTGCAGGCTGATGGTGCAGGCTGATGGTGCAGACTGATGGTGCAGGCTGATGGTGCAGACTGATGGTGCAGGCTGATGGTGCAGGCTGATGGTGCAGACTGATGGTGCAGACTGATGGTGCAGGCTGATGGTGCAGGCTGATGGTGCAGGCTGATGGTGCAGACTGATGGTGCAGACTGATGGTGCAGACTGATGGTGCAGGCTGATGGTGCAGGCTGATGGTGCAGGCTGATGGTGCAGGCTGATGGTGCAGGCTGATGGTGCAGGCTGATGCTGCAGGCTGATGGTGCAGGCTGATGGTGCAGACTGATGGTGCAGGCTGATGGTGCAGGCTGATTGTGCAGGCTGATGGTGCAGACTGATGGTGCAGGCTGATGGTGCAGGCTGATGGGGCAGACTGATGGTGCAGACTGATGATGCAGGCTGATGGTGCAGACTGATGGTGCAGGCGGATGGTGCAGGCTGATGGTGCAGACTGATGGTGCAGGCTGATGCTGCAGGCTGATGGTGCAGACTGATGGTGCAGGCTGATGGTGCAGGCTGATGGTGCAGGCTGATGGTGCAGGCTGATGGGGCAGACTGATGGTGCAGGCTGATGGTGCAGGCTGATGGTGCAGGCTGATGGTGCAGACTGATGCTGCAGGCTGATGGTGCAGGCTGATGGTGCAGGCTGATGGTGCAGGCTGATGCTGCAGGCTGATGGTGCAGGCTGATGCTGCAGGCTGATGGTGCAGGCTGATGGTGCAGGCTGATGGTGCAGGCTGATGGTGCAGACTGATGGTGCAGGCTGATGGTGCAGGCTGATGGTGCAGACTGATGGTGCAGACTGATGGTGCAGACTGATGGTGCAGGCTGATGCTGCAGGCTGATGCTGCAGGCTGATGGTGCAGGCTGATGGTGCAGACTGATGGTGCAGGCTGATGGTGCAGGCTGATGGTGCAGACTGATGGTGCAGGCTGATGGTGCAGGCTGATGGTGCAGACTGATTGTGCAGGCTGATGGTGCAGACTGATGGTGCAGGCTGATGGTGCAGGCTGATGGTGCAGACTGATGGTGCAGACTGATGGTGCAGGCTGATGCTGCAGGCTGATGGTGCAGGCTGATGGTGCAGACTGATGGTGCAGGCTGATGCTGCAGGCTAATGGTGCAGGCTGATGGTGCAGACTGATGGTGCAGACTGATGCTGCAGACTGATGGTGCAGGCTGATGGTGCAGACTGATGGTGCAGACAAATGGGGCAGACTGATGGTGCAGACTGATGATGCAGGCTGATGGTGCAGGCTGATGGTGCAGACTGATGGTGCAGGCTGATGGTGCAGACTGATGGTGCAGACTGATGGTGCAGATTGATGGTGCAGGCTGATGGTGCAGGCTGATGCTGCAGGCTGATGGTGCAGACTGATGGTGCAGGCCGATGGTACAGGCTGATGGAGCAGACTGATGGTGCAGGCTGATGGTGCAAGCGGATGGTGCAGACTGATGGTGCAGGCTGATGGTGCAGACTGATGGTGCAGGCTGATGGTGCAGACTGATGGTGCAGACTGATGGTGCAGGCTGATGGTGCAGACTGATGGTGCAGGCTGATGGTGCAGGCTGATGGGGCAGACTGATGGTGCAGACTGATGATGCAGGCTGATGGTGCAGGCTGATGGTGCAGACTGATGGTGCAGGCTGATGGTGCAGACTGATGGTGCAGGCTGATGGTGCAGGCTGATGCTGCAGGCTGATGGTGCAGACTGATGCTGCAGGCTGATGGTGCAGACTGATGGTGCAGGCTGATGGTGCAGGCTGATGGAGCAGACTGATGGTGCAGGCTGATGGTGCAGACTGATGGTGCAGGCTGATGGTGCAAGCGGATGGTGCAGACTGATGGTGCAGACTGATGGTGCAGGCTGATGGTGCAGGCTGATGGTGCAGACTGATGGTGCAGGCTGATGGTGCAGGCTGATGGTGCAGGCTGATGGTGCAGGCTGATGGTGCGGACTGATGGTGCAGGCTGATGGTGCAGACTGATGGTGCAGGCTGATGGTGGAGGCTGATGGTGCAGACTGATGGTGCAGGCTGATGGTGCAGGCTGATGGGGCAGACTGATGTGCAGGCTGATGGGGCAGACTGATGGTGCAGGCTGATGGTGCAGACTGATGGTGCAGACTGATGGTGCAGGCTGATGGTGCAGGCTGATGGTGCAGACTGATGGTGCAGGCTGATGCTGCAGGCTGATGGTGCAGGCTGATGGTGTAGGCTGATGGTGCAGACTGATGGTGCAGATTGATGGTGCAGACTGATGGTGCAGGCTGATGGTGCAGGCTGATGGTGCAGACTGATGCTGCAGGCTGATGGTGCAGACTGATGGTGCAGGCTGATGCTGCAGGCTGATGGTGCAGGCTGATGCTGCAGGCTGATGGTGCAGACTGATGGTGCAGGCTGATGGTGCAGGCTGATGGTGCAGACTGATGGTGCAGGCTGATGGTGCAGGCTGATGGTGCAGGCTGATGGTGCAGGCTGATGGTGCAGGCTGATGGTGCAGACTGATGGTGCAGGCTGATGGTGCAGGCTGATGCTGCAGGCTGATGGTGCAGGCTGATGCTGCAGGCTGATGGTGCAGACTGATGGTGCAGGCTGATGGTGCAGGCTGATGGTGCAGACTGATGGTGCAGGCTGATGGTGCAGGCTGATGCTGCAGGCTGATGGTGCAGGCTGATGGTGCAGGCTGATGGTGCAGACTGATGGTGCAGGCTGATGGTGCAGGCTGATGGTGCAGGCTGATGGTGCAGACTGATGGTGCAGGCTGATGCTGCAGGCTGATGGTGCAGACTGATGGTGCAGGCTGATGGTGCAGGCTGATGGTGCAGGCTGATGGTGCAGACTGATGGTGCAGGCTGATGCTGCAGGCTGATGGTGCAGGCTGATGGTGCAGGCTGATGGTGCAGACTGATGGTGCAGACTGATGGTGCAGGCTGATGCTGCAGGCTGATGGTGCAGACTGATGGTGCAGGCTGATGGTGCAGACTGATGGTGCAGACTGATGGTGCAGGCTGATGGTGCAGGCTGATGGTGCAGACTGATGGTGCAGGCTGATGCTGCAGGCTGATGGTGCAGGCTGATGGTGCAGGCTGATGGTGCAGACTGATGGTGCAGGCTGATGGTGCAGGCTGATGGTGCAGACTGATGGTGCAGATTGATGCTGCAGACCGATGGTGCAGGCTGATGGTGCAGGCTGATGGTGCAGACTGATGGTGCAGACTTCCTTCCCCCAGCCTGCTTCTCAATGGACAATGGGCTGATTAGTCCCATCAGAACCTCCTCCCAGCTCCATCTTCTTGTCCTCCCAAGCAGGCTCAGACCTCCTGGGAGACGACTGGCAGCTGGGCCTTTGTTCCCAGGTGTCGTTTGATCCCAGGTGTTGTTTGTTCCCAGGTGTTGTTTGTTCCCATGTGTTGTTTGTTCCCAGGTGTCGTTTGATCCCAGGTGTTGTTTGTTCCCATGTGTTGTTTGTTCCCAGGTGTCGTTTGATCCTAGGTGTCGTTTGATCCCAAGTGTCGTTTGTTCCCAGGTGTCGTTTGATCCTAGGTGTCGTTTGATCCCAAGTGTCGTTTGTTCCCAGGTGTCGTTTGATCCCAGGTATCATTTGATCCCAGGTGTCGTTTGTTCCCAGGTGTTGTTTGTTCCCTTCCTTTGAACAGGAAGTGACCTACAAAGATGAACAGGAAGTGACCTACAAAGATAAACAGGAAGTGACCTACAAAGATGAACAGGAAGTGACCTACAAAGATGAACAGGAAGTGACCTACAAAGATGAACTTACAGATCGGGTCAGGGTTAACCCTAACCCTAAGGACCTACAGGGACGGCGTGGCGAAGTTGGCAGAGTGGCTGTGCCAGCAATCTGAGGGTTACCGGTTCAATCCCCACCTTCTACCATCCTAGTCACGTCCATTGTGTCCTTGAGCAAGACACTTCATCCTTGCTCCTGATGGGTGCTGGTTAGTGCCTTGCATGGCAGCTCCCTCCATCAGTGTGTGAATGTGTGTGTGAATGTGGAAATAGTGTCAAAGCGCTTTGGGCTCTTTAAAAAGGGTTAGAAAAGTGCTATACAAGCACAACCTATTTATTTTACAAAGATGGACAGGAAGTGACCTACAAAGATGAACAGGAAGTGACCTACAAAGATGGACAGGAAGTGACCTACAAAGATGGACAGGAAGTGACCTACAAAGTTGAAAAGGAAGTGACCTACAAAGATGGAGAGAAAGTGACCTACAAAGTTGAACAGGAAGTGACCTACAAAGATGGACAGGAAGTGACCTACAAAGATGGACAGGAGGTGACCTACAAAGATGAACAGGAAGTGACCTACAAAGATGAACAGGAAGTGACCTACAAAGATGGACAGGAAGTGACCTACAAAGATGAAAAGGAAGTGACCTACAAAGATGGAGAGAAAGTGACCTACAAAGTTGAACAGGAAGTGACCTACAAAGATGGACAGGAAGTGACCTACAAAGATGGACAGGAAGTGACCTACAAAGATGAACAGGAAGTGACCTACAAAGATGGACAGGAAGTGACCTACAAAGATGGACAGGAAGTGACCTACAAAGATGAACAGGAAGTGACCTACAAAGATGGACAGGAAGTGACCTACAAAGATGAACAGGAAGTGACCTACAAAGATGGACAGGAAGTGACCTACAAAGATGAAAAGGAAGTGACATACAAAGATGGACAGGAAGTGACCTACAAAGATGGACAGGAAGTGACCTACAAAGATGGACAGGAAGTGACCTACAAAGATGAACAGGAAGTGACCTACAAAGATGCTCCACTGTTGTCGTCCTAGCGGCCACATGAGAATGTTTTGTCTGCACGTTGATTGACAGCTGTCGTCTTGGCTCAGTCTGCTAAACAATTTAAATGTAAACAGTGACCTCTAGTGGCCACTCTGTGCTATGTTTATTTTGCTTCTCTGGGTCCATCATGTGCACAATGAAGTGCACTTCAATAGTCACCATCAAGGTGTAGTCCCATGAAGTGCACTTCACTAAAGTAGTCACTGTCAAGGTGTAGTTACATGAAGTGCACTTCAATAAAGTAGTCACTGTCAAGGTGTAGTCCCATGAAGTGCACTTCACTAAAGTAGTCACTGTCAAGGTGTAGTCCCATGAAGTGCACTTCAATAAAGTAGTCACTGTCAAGGTGTAGTCCCATGAAGTCCACTTTACTAAAGTAGTCACTGTCAAGGTGTAGTCCCATGAAGTGCACTTCACTAAAGTAGTCACTGTCAAGGTGTAGTCCCATGAAGTCCACTTCACTAAAGTAGTCACTGTCAAGGTGTAGTCCCATGAAGTGCACTTCACTAAAGTAGTCACTGTCAAGGTGTAGTTCCATGAAGTGCACTTCAATAAAGTAGTCACTGTCAAGGTGTAGTCCCATGAAGTCCACTTTACTAAAGTAGTCACTGTCAAGGTGTAGTTCCATGAAGTGCACTTCAATAAAGTAGTCACTGTCAAGGTGTAGTTCCATGAAGTGCACTTCACTAAAGTAGTCACTGTCAAGGTGTAGTCCCATGAAGTGCACTTCACTAAAGTAGTCACTGTCAAGGTGTAGTCCCATGAAGTGCACTTTACTAAAGTAGTCACTGTCAAGGTGTAGTCCCATGAAGTGCACTTTACTAAAGTAGTCACTGTCAAGGTGTAGTCCCATGAAGTGCACTTCACTAAAGTAGTCACTGTCAAGGTGTAGTTCCATGAAGTGGACTTTACTAAAGTAGTCACTGTCAAGGTGTAGTCCCATGAAGTGCACTTTACTAAAGTAGTCACTGTCAAGGTGTAGTCCCATGAAGTGCACTTTACTAAAGTAGTCACTGTCAAGGTGTAGTCCCATGAAGTGCACTTTACTAAAGTAGTCACTGTCAAGGTGTAGTCCCATGAAGTGCACTTTACTAAAGTAGTCACTGTCAAGGTGTAGTCCCATGAAGTGCACTTTACTAAAGTAGTCACTGTCAAGGTGTAGTCCCATGAAGTGCACTTTACTAAAGTAGTCACTGTCAAGGTGTAGTCCCATGAAGTGCACTTCACTAAAGTAGTCACTGTCAAGGTGTAGTCCCATGAAGTGCACTTTACTAAAGTAGTCACTGTCAAGGTGTAGTCCCATGAAGTGGACTTTACTAAAGTAGTCACTGTCAAGGTGTAGTCCCATGAAGTGCACTTCACTAAAGTAGTCACTGTCAAGGTGTAGTCCCATGAAGTGGACTTTACTAAAGTAGTCACTGTCAAGGTGTAGTCCCATGAAGTGGACTTTACTAAAGTAGTCACTGTCAAGGTGTAGTCCCATGAAGTGCACTTTACTAAAGTAGTCACTGTCAAGGTGTAGTCCCATGAAGTGCACTTCACTAAAGTAGTCACTGTCAAGGTGTAGTCCCATGAAGTGGACTTTACTAAAGTAGTCACTGTCAAGGTGTAGTCCCATGAAGTGGACTTTACTAAAGTAGTCACTGTCAAGGTGTAGTCCCATGAAGTGGACTTTACTAAAGTAGTCACTGTCAAGGTGTAGTCCCATGAAGTGCACTTCACTAAAGTAGTCACTGTCAAGGTGTAGTCCCATGAAGTGCACTTCACTAAAGTAGTCACTGTCAAGGTGTAGTACTGCAGTGTGCAAAGTAAAGTGTTAAATAAATCATATTAATCAGTGAAATGATGGCAATACAAGACTGCAGCGTCTTCTTGTCCTCCATTTCTCCTTTCATACAACGTGTTAGGACGCTGATACATTTTTATAACATTCAATGTCACGGTCAGAATATTACAGTACACACTTTCTACATGAAATAGGTGGGAAAATGTTTTTTGGAACCTAATATATGACAATATATGTTAGATATAAGATGGTGTAGATGTACAGTAGATATAAGATGGTGTAGATGTACAGTAGATATAAGATGGTGTAGATGTACAGTAGATATAAGATGGTGTAGATGTACAGTAGATATAAGATGGTGTGTAGATGTACAGTAGATATGAGATGGTGTAGATGTACAGTAGATATGAGATGGTGTAGATGTACAGTAGATATAAGATGGTGTGGATGTACAGTAGATATAAGATGGTGTAGATGTACAGTAGATATAAGATGGTGTAGATGTACAGTAGATATAAGATGGTGTGTAGATGTACAGTAGATATAAGATGGTGTGTAGATGTACAGTAGATATAAGATGGTGTAGATGTACAGTAGATATGAGATGGTGTAGATGTACAGTAGATATAAGATGGTGTAGATGTACAGTAGATATAAGATGGTGTGTAGATGTACAGTAGATATAAGATGGTGTGTAGATGTACAGTAGATATAAGATGGTGTAGATGTACAGTAGATATGAGATGGTGTGTAGATGTACAGTAGATATAAGATGGTGTAGATGTACAGTAGATATGAGATGGTGTAGATGTACAGTAGATATAAGATGGTGTGTAGATGTACAGTAGATATAAGATGGTGTGGATGTACAGTAGATATAAGATGGTGTAGATGTACAGTAGATATAAGATGGTGTAGATGTACAGTAGATATAAGATGGTGTGGATGTACAGTAGATACAAGATGGTGTGTAGATGTACAGTAGATATAAGATGGTGTAGATGTACAGTAGATATAAGATGGTGTGTAGATGTACAGTAGATATAAGATGGTGTGGATGTACAGTAGATATAAGATGGTGTAGATGTACAGTAGATATAAGATGGTGTAGATGTACAGTAGATATAAGATGGTGTGTAGATGTACAGTAGATATAAGATGGTGTGTAGATGTACAGTAGATATAAGATGGTGTAGATGTACAGTAGATATGAGATGGTGTAGATGTACAGTAGATATAAGATGGTGTAGATGTACAGTAGATATAAGATGGTGTGTAGATGTACAGTAGATATAAGATGGTGTGTAGATGTACAGTAGATATAAGATGGTGTAGATGTACAGTAGATATGAGATGGTGTGTAGATGTACAGTAGATATAAGATGGTGTAGATGTACAGTAGATATGAGATGGTGTAGATGTACAGTAGATATAAGATGGTGTGTAGATGTACAGTAGATATAAGATGGTGTGGATGTACAGTAGATATAAGATGGTGTAGATGTACAGTAGATATAAGATGGTGTGTAGATGTACAGTAGATATAAGATGGTGTGTAGATGTACAGTAGATATAAGATGGTGTAGATGTACAGTAGATATGAGATGGTGTAGATGTACAGTAGATATGAGATGGTGTAGATGTACAGTAGATATGAGATGGTGTAGATGTACAGTAGATATAAGATGGTGTAGATGTACAGTAGATATGAGATGGTGTAGATGTACAGTAGATATGAGATGGTGTAGATGTACAGTAGATATGAGATGGTGTAGATGTACAGTAGATATAAGATGGTGTAGATGTACAGTAGATATAAGATGGTGTAGATGTACAGTAGATATAAGATGGTGTGTAGATGTACAGTAGATATAAGATGGTGTAGATGTACAGTAGATATGAGATGGTGTGTAGATGTACAGTAGATATAAGATGGTGTAGATGTACAGTAGATATGAGATGGTGTAGATGTACAGTAGATATAAGATGGTGTGTAGATGTACAGTAGATATAAGATGGTGTGGATGTACAGTAGATATAAGATGGTGTAGATGTACAGTAGATATAAGATGGTGTAGATGTACAGTAGATATAAGATGGTGTGTAGATGTACAGTAGATATAAGATGGTGTGTAGATGTACAGTAGATATAAGATGGTGTAGATGTACAGTAGATATGAGATGGTGTAGATGTACAGTAGATATAAGATGGTGTAGATGTACAGTAGATATAAGATGGTGTGTAGATGTACAGTAGATATAAGATGGTGTGTAGATGTACAGTAGATATAAGATGGTGTAGATGTACAGTAGATATGAGATGGTGTGTAGATGTACAGTAGATATAAGATGGTGTAGATGTACAGTAGATATGAGATGGTGTAGATGTACAGTAGATATAAGATGGTGTGTAGATGTACAGTAGATATAAGATGGTGTGGATGTACAGTAGATATAAGATGGTGTAGATGTACAGTAGATATAAGATGGTGTAGATGTACAGTAGATATAAGATGGTGTGTAGATGTACAGTAGATATAAGATGGTGTAGATGTACAGTAGATATGAGATGGTGTAGATGTACAGTAGATATAAGATGGTGTGTAGATGTACAGTAGATATAAGATGGTGTGGATGTACAGTAGATATAAGATGGTGTAGATGTACAGTAGATATAAGATGGTGTAGATGTACAGTAGATATAAGATGGTGTGTAGATGTACAGTAGATATAAGATGGTGTGTAGATGTACAGTAGATATAAGATGGTGTAGATGTACAGTAGATATGAGATGGTGTAGATGTACAGTAGATATAAGATGGTGTAGATGTACAGTAGATATAAGATGGTGTGTAGATGTACAGTAGATATAAGATGGTGTGTAGATGTACAGTAGATATAAGATGGTGTAGATGTACAGTAGATATGAGATGGTGTGTAGATGTACAGTAGATATAAGATGGTGTAGATGTACAGTAGATATGAGATGGTGTAGATGTACAGTAGATATAAGATGGTGTGTAGATGTACAGTAGATATAAGATGGTGTGGATGTACAGTAGATATAAGATGGTGTAGATGTACAGTAGATATAAGATGGTGTGTAGATGTACAGTAGATATAAGATGGTGTGTAGATGTACAGTAGATATAAGATGGTGTGTAGATGTACAGTAGATATAAGATGGTGTAGATGTACAGTAGATATGAGATGGTGTAGATGTACAGTAGATATAAGATGGTGTAGATGTACAGTAGATATAAGATGGTGTGTAGATGTACAGTAGATATAAGATGGTGTGTAGATGTACAGTAGATATAAGATGGTGTAGATGTACAGTAGATATGAGATGGTGTAGATGTACAGTAGATATAAGATGGTGTAGATGTACAGTAGATATAAGATGGTGTGTAGATGTACAGTAGATATAAGATGGTGTAGATGTACAGTAGATATAAGATGGTGTAGATGTACAGTAGATATAAAACGGTGTAGATGTACAGTAGATATAAGATGGTGTGGATGTACAGTAGATATAAGATGGTGTGGATGTACAGTAGATATAAGATGGTGTTTAGATGTACAGTAGATATAAGATGGTGTGTAGATGTACAGTAGATATAAGATGGTGTTTAGATGTACAGTAGATATAAGATGGTGTAGATGTACAGTAGATATAAGATGGTGTGGATGTACAGTAGATATAAGATGGTGTGGATGTACAGTAGATATAAGATGGTGTGGATGTACAGTAGATATAAAATGGTGTGTAGATGTACAGTAGGTATAAGATGGTGTGTAGATGTACAGTAGATATAAGATGGTGTAGATGTACAGTAGATATAAGATGGTGTAGATGTACAGTAGATATAAGATGGTGTAGATGTACAGTAGATATAAGATGGTGTGTAGATGTACAGTAGATATAAGATGGTGTGTAGATGTACAGTAGATATAAGATGGTGTAGATGTACAGTAGATATGAGATGGTGTAGATGTACAGTAGATATGAGATGGTGTAGATGTACAGTAGATATAAGATGGTGTGTAGATGTACAGTAGATATAAGATGGTGTGTAGATGTACAGTAGATATAAGATGGTGTAGATGTACAGTAGATATAAGATGGTGTAGATGTACAGTAGATATAAAACGGTGTAGATGTACAGTAGATATAAGATGGTGTGGATGTACAGTAGATATAAGATGGTGTGGATGTACAGTAGATATAAGATGGTGTTTAGATGTACAGTAGATATAAGATGGTGTAGATGTACAGTAGATATAAGATGGTGTTTAGATGTACAGTAGATATAAGATGGTGTAGATGTACAGTAGATATAAGATGGTGTGGATGTACAGTAGATATAAAATGGTGTGTAGATGTACAGTAGGTATAAGATGGTGTGTAGATGTACAGTAGATATAAGATGGTGTAGATGTACAGTAGATATAAGATGGTGTGGATGTACAGTAGATATAAAATGGTGTGTAGATGTACAGTAGATATAAGATGGTGTAGATGTACAGTAGATATAAAATGGTGTAGATGTACAGTAGATATAAGATGGTGTGGATGTACAGTAGATATAAGATGGTGTAGATGTACAGTAGATATAAGATGGTGTGGATGTACAGTAGATATAAAATGGTGTGGATGTACAGTAGATATAAGATGGTGTAGATGTACAGTAGATATAAGATGGTGTAGATGTACAGTAGATATAAGATGGTGTGGATGTACAGTAGATATAAGATGGTGTGTAGATGTACAGTAGATATAAGATGGTGTAGATGTACAGTAGATATAAGATGGTGTAGATGTACAGTAGATATAAAATGGTGTAGATGTACAGTAGATATAAGATGGTGTGGATGTACAGTAGATATAAGATGGTGTAGATGTACAGTAGATATAAGATGGTGTAGATGTACAGTAGATATAAGATGGTGTGTAGATGTACAGTAGATATAAGATGGTGTGGATGTACAGTAGATATAAAATGGTGTGGATGTACAGTAGATATAAGATGGTGTAGATGTACAGTAGATATAAGATGGTGTGGATGTACAGTAGATATAAGATGGTGTGGATGTACAGTAGATACAAGATGGTGTGTAGATGTACAGTAGATATAAGATGGTGTAGATGTACAGTAGATATAAGATGGTGTGGATGTACAGTAGATATAAGATGGTGTGTAGATGTACAGTAGATATAAGATGGTGTAGATGTACAGTAGATATAAGATGGTGTGGATGTACAGTAGATATAAAATGGTGTGGATGTACAGTACATATAAAATGGTGTGTAGATGTACAGTAGATATAAGATGGTGTGGATGTACAGTAGATATAAGATGGTGTTTAGATGTACAGTAGATATAAGATGGTGTAGATGTACAGTAGATATAAGATGGTGTAGATGTACAGTAGATATAAGATGGTGTGGATGTACAGTAGATATAAGATGGTGTAGATGTACAGTAGATATAAGATGGTGTAGATGTACAGTAGATATAAGATGGTGTGGATGTACAGTAGATATAAGATGGTGTGGATGTACAGTAGATATAAGATGGTGTGGATGTACAGTAGATATAAGATGGTGTGGATGTACAGTAGATATAAAATGGTGTGGATGTACAGTAGATATAAGATGGTGTGGATGTACAGTAGATATAAGATGGTGTAGATGTACAGTAGATATAAGATGGTGTGGATGTACAGTAGATACAAGATGGTGTGTAGATGTACAGTAGATATAAGATGGTGTAGATGTACAGTAGATATAAGATGGTGTGGATGTACAGTAGATATAAGATGGTGTGTAGATGTACAGTAGATATAAGATGGTGTAGATGTACAGTAGATATAAGATGGTGTGGATGTACAGTAGATATAAAATGGTGTGGATGTACAGTACATATAAAATGGTGTGTAGATGTACAGTAGATATAAGATGGTGTGGATGTACAGTAGATATAAGATGGTGTTTAGATGTACAGTAGATATAAGATGGTGTAGATGTACAGTAGATATAAGATGGTGTAGATGTACAGTAGATATAAGATGGTGTGGATGTACAGTAGATATAAGATGGTGTAGATGTACAGTAGATATAAGATGGTGTAGATGTACAGTAGATATAAGATGGTGTGGATGTACAGTAGATATAAGATGGTGTGGATGTACAGTAGATATAAGATGGTGTGGATGTACAGTAGATATAAAATGGTGTGGATGTACAGTAGATATGAGATGGTGTGGATGTACAGTAGATATAAAATGGTGTAGATGTACAGTAGATATAAGATGGTGTGGATGTACAGTAGATATAAGATGGTGTTTAGATGTACAGTAGATATAAGATGGTGTAGATGTACAGTAGATATAAGATGGTGTAGATGTACAGTAGATATGAGATGGTGTAGATGTACAGTAGATATAAGATGGTGTAGATGTACAGTAGATATAAGATGGTGTGTAGATGTACAGTAGATATGAGATGGTGTAGATGTACAGTAGATATGAGATGGTGTAGATGTACAGTAGATATAAGATGGTGTAGATGTACAGTAGATATAAGATGGTGTAGATGTACAGTAGATATAAGATGGTGTGTAGATGTACAGTAGATATGAGATGGTGTAGATGTACAGTAGATATAAGATGGTGTAGATGTACAGTAGATATAAAATGGTGTGTGGATGTACAGTAGATATGAGATGGTGTGTAGATGTACAGTAGATATAAGATGGTGTAGATGTACAGTAGATATAAGATGGTGTAGATGTACAGTAGATATAAAATGGTGTGGATGTACAGTAGATATAAAATGGTGTAGATGTACAGTAGATATAAAATGGTGTAAATGTACAGTAGATATAAGATGGTGTGGATGTACAGTAGATATAAGATGGTGTAGATGTACAGTAGATATAAGATGGTGTTTAGATGTACAGTAGATATAAAATGGTGTAGATGTACAGTAGATATAAAATGGTGTAAATGTACAGTAGATAAGATGGTGTAGATGTACAGTAGATATAAGATGGTGTAGATGTACAGTAGATATAAGATGGTGTTTAGATGTACAGTAGATATAAGATGGTGTAGATGTACAGTAGATATAAGATGGTGTAGATGTACAGTAGATATGAGATGGTGTAGATGTACAGTAGATATAAGATGGTGTAGATGTACAGTAGATATAAAATGGTGTGTAGATGTACAGTAGATATGAGATGGTGTAGATGTACAGTAGATATAAGATGGTGTAGATGTACAGTAGATATAAAATGGTGTGTAGATGTACAGTAGATATGAGATGGTGTGTAGATGTACAGTAGATATAAGATGGTGTGGATGTACAGTAGATATGAGATGGTGTGGATGTACAGTAGATATAAGATGGTGTAGATGTACAGTAGGTATAAAATGGTGTGTAGATGTACAGTAGATATGAGATGGTGTAGATGTACAGTAGATATAAGATGGTGTAGATGTACAGTAGATATAAAATGGTGTGTAGATGTACAGTAGATATGAGATGGTGTGTAGATGTACAGTAGATATAAGATGGTGTGGATGTACAGTAGATATAAGATGGTGTGGATGTACAGTAGATATAAAATGGTGTGTAGATGTACAGTAGGTATAAGATGGTGTGTAGATGTACAGTAGATATAAGATGGTGTAGATGTACAGTAGATATGAGATGGTGTAGATGTACAGTAGATATAAGATGGTGTAGATGTACAGTAGATATGAGATGGTGTGTGGATGTACAGTAGATATGAGATGGTGTAGATGTACAGTAGATATGAGATGGTGTGTAGATGTACAGTAGATATAAGATGGTGTAGATGTACAGTAGATATGAGATGGTGTGTAGATGTACAGTAGATATAAGATGGTGTAGATGTACAGTAGATATGAGATGGTGTAGATGTACAGTAGATATAAGATGGTGTAGATGTACAGTAGATATAAAATGGTGTGTAGATGTACAGTAGATATGAGATGGTGTAGATGTACAGTAGATATAAGATGGTGTGTAGATGTACAGTAGATATAAGATGGTGTAGATGTACAGTAGATATGAGATGGTGTAGATGTACAGTAGATATAAGATGGTGTAGATGTACAGTAGATATAAGATGGTGTAGATGTACAGTAGATATAAGATGGTGTGTAGATGTACAGTAGATATAAAATGGTGTGTAGATGTACAGTAGATATGAGGTGGTGTGTAGATGTACAGTAGATATAAGATGGTGTGGATGTACAGTAGATATGAGATGGTGTAGATGTACAGTAGATATAAGATGGTGTAGATGTACAGTAGATATAAAATGGTGTGTGGATGTACAGTAGATATAAGATGGTGTAGATGTACAGTAGATATAAGATGGTGTAGATGTACAGTAGATATAAAATGGTGTGTAGATGTACAGTAGATATGAAATGGTGTGTAGATGTACAGTAGATATAAGATGGTGTAGATGTACAGTAGATATAAAATGGTGTGTAGATGTACAGTAGATATAAGATGGTGTGTAGATGTACAGTAGATATAAGATGGTGTAGATGTACAGTAGATATAAGATGGTGTAGATGTACAGTAGATATGAAATGGTGTGTAGATGTACAGTAGATATAAGATGGTGTAGATGTACAGTAGATATAAGATGGTGTGTAGATGTACAGTAGATATAAAATGGTGTGTAGATGTACAGTAGATATGAGGTGGTGTGTAGATGTACAGTAGATATAAGATGGTGTGGATGTACAGTAGATATGAGATGGTGTAGATGTACAGTAGATATAAGATGGTGTAGATGTACAGTAGATATAAAATGGTGTGTGGATGTACAGTAGATATAAGATGGTGTAGATGTACAGTAGATATAAGATGGTGTAGATGTACAGTAGATATAAAATGGTGTGTAGATGTACAGTAGATATGAAATGGTGTGTAGATGTACAGTAGATATAAAATGGTGTGTAGATGTACAGTAGATATAAGATGGTGTGTAGATGTACAGTAGATATAAGATGGTGTAGATGTACAGTAGATATAAGATGGTGTAGATGTACAGTAGATATGAAATGGTGTGTAGATGTACAGTAGATATGAGATGGTGTGTAGATGTACAGTAGATATAAGATGGTGTGTAGATGTACAGTAGATATAAGATGGTGTGTAGATGTACAGTAGATATAAGATGGTGTAGATGTACAGTAGATATGAAATGGTGTGTAGATGTACAGTAGATATAAGATGGTGTAGATGTACAGTAGATATGAGATGGTGTGTAGATGTACAGTAGATATAAGATGGTGTGTAGATGTACAGTAGATATAAGATGGTGTGTAGATGTACAGTAGATATAAGATGGTGTAGATGTACAGTAGATATGAAATGGTGTGTAGATGTACAGTAGATATAAGATGGTGTGTAGATGTACAGTAGATATGAAATGGTGTGTAGATGTAAACAGGAAGAGTAAATGAACACAATTAAAAGAGCAAATGTGACAATTTCAACTGGAGATGTTTGTGAGTGACTCTCCATGCTGACAGAGTGTGGGAGGAAATGTAATATTTACTTGCAACTTCTTCTTCCATGGCAGCCCTCAGGAGATTGGAGATATTAAAGAAGACATCCTGTGTTGCTCCAGGGAAATTATCTGCTGGTGGCAGATGTCACTCGCCTCCAAATTGGCCTGGAGGACTGCGGAGTAAGAAGAGGACTCGGGCAGTGAACACCATCTTTGACACTTTGCTCCAGTGGACCTCATCATGGACCTGATGGTGTTTTCTCCACAGCTGACCTCATCATGGACCTGATGGTGTTTTCTCCACAGCTGACCTCCAGCGTCCTCCACCTCCAACAGTCAAGCGATGAACATAAAGATCAGCTAGGAAATATGGAACCATGAAACACCTCAATGGTTAAGTGGGTTGGGTCTTCAAGCTGAGGACCACAACAGTTCAATCAATCAATCAATCAATGTTTACTTATATAGCCCTAAATCACCAGTGTCTCAAAGGGCTGCACAAACCACAACGACATCCTTGGTAGGCCCACATAAGGGCAAGGAAAAACTCACACCCAGTGGGACGTCGGTGACAATGATGACTATAAGAACCTTGGAGAGGAGGAAAGCAATGGATGTCGAGCGGGTCCAACATGATACTGTGAAAGTTCAATCCATAATGGATCCAACACAGCCGCGAGAGTCCAGTCCAAAGCGGATCCAACACAGCAGCGAGAGTCCAGTTCACAGCAGGGTCAGCAGGAAACCA
>NC_084625.1:54047715-54067715 GCF_033978795.1 Nerophis ophidion | reverse complement strand
TTAGGACAAGGATTCAGGTCTGGGAGTCAGATTTTAGACCCTCTTTCATTCTTGAAGTTGGACAATTCTGGTGTGTGTGTGTGGTGTAAAGGGGTCATATACAAAGAATGATTAGGCAATATAATATGCAATAATATAACATAATGTTATATAAAATATACCATAATGTCATATATATAATATGATATAATAAACTGTACATGGACTATTAAAACAGTCCATTAGAAATGGAGAATAAACATGGTTGATTTACAGATGGTCTATGTCTCCCTCTAGTGGTAGGATAGTGTAACTGCTGCGTAACAACACAATTGTCGCCATTAAAAGGGCGACTAATGTGGTCATGCAGCAACATTGTTGAACAAACACCTGGTTAAAGATACATTTGACACATTGTAGGCCTTTTAGCAGGAATAAGAGTGTTATATTCGCCGCATACTTACATTTTAGTCAGGAAGGCACACAAAGCTGTTCATACTGTCACTTAGCGAGCTAATATGACGCAGAGAACTTTATTAAGTTTAAACCCTCCGCCGCTAATTTGTATTGTTTTTGTACTTATTTGGATTATTATTGCTTCTCGATTGTTTGTAAATCTGGCAGTTAAAAAAAAAAAAAAAAAACAACCCCAAAAAATACTAAAAATGCGACAAACAGGAAATGACGTCACTGACTAGATCGCCAAAATAAGAGCACAGGAAACCTAGCATCTTAAAACTGCGTCAGAATAAAATCAAACTAAAACACTTTCTGACAACAGTTTTATTATCAAAATGTCATCCAAGAACGTTTTTTAAACATTTTACTTGAATGCATGTTATATATTAATTTAATCTAACATTGTTTGAGAAAGTTCACAGCAGGGAAGTTTGCCAAGTTCCTGAAGTGACCAGTGGGCGTGTCGCCGCTCAGGTAAAAGTTCCTGACAATGTTGCTTCAATGACATGTGTGTATAAACAATGTTGCATTAATGACATGTGTGTATAAACAATATTGCATCAATGACATGTGCGTATAAACAATGTTGCATCAATGACATGTGCGTATAAACAATGTTGCATCAATGACATGTGCGTATAAACAATGTTGCATCAATGACATGTGCGTATAAACAATGTTGCATCAATGACATGTGCGTATAAACAATGTTGCATCAATGACATGTGCGTATAAACAATGTTGCATCAATGACATGTGCGTATAAACAATGTTGCATCAATGACATGTGCGTATAAACAATGTTGCATCAATGACATGTGCGTATAAACAATGTTGCATCAATGACATGTGCGTATAAACAATGTTGCATCAATGACATGTGCGTATAAACAATGTTGCATCAATGACATGTGCGTATAAACAATGTTGCATCAATGACATGTGCGTATAAACAATGTTGCATCAATGACATGTGCGTATAAACAATGTTGCATCAATGACATGTGCGTATAAACAATGTTGCATCAATGACATGTGCGTATAAACAATGTTGCATCAATGACATGTGCGTATAAACAATGTTGCATCAATGACATGTGCGTATAAACAATGTTGCATCAATGACATGTGCGTATAAACAATGTTGCATCAATGACATGTGTGTATAAACAATGTTGCATCAATGACATGTGTGTACAAACAATGTTGCATTAATGACATGTGTGTATAAACAATGTTGCATCAATGACATGTGTGTATAAACAATGTTGCATCAATGACATGTGTGTATAAACAATGTTGCATCAATGACATGTGTGTATAAACAATGTTGCATCAATGACATGTGTGTATAAACAATGTTGCTTTAATGACATGTGTGTATAAACAATGTTGCATCAATGACATGTGCGTATAAACAATGTTGCATCAATGACATGTGTGTATAAACAATGTTGCATCAATGACATGTGTGTATAAACAATATTGCATCAATGACATGTGCGTATAAACAATGTTGCATCAATGACATGTGCGTATAAACAATGTTGCATCAATGACATGTGCGTATAAACAATGTTGCATCAATGACATGTGCGTATAAACAATGTTGCATCAATGACATGTGCGTATAAACAATGTTGCATCAATGACATGTGCGTATAAACAATGTTGCATCAATGACATGTGCGTATAAACAATGTTGCATCAATGACATGTGCGTATAAACAATGTTGCATCAATGACATGTGCGTATAAACAATGTTGCATCAATGACATGTGCGTATAAACAATGTTGCATCAATGACATGTGCGTATAAACAATGTTGCATCAATGACATGTGCGTATAAACAATGTTGCATCAATGACATGTGCGTATAAACAATGTTGCATCAATGACATGTGCGTATAAACAATGTTGCATCAATGACATGTGCGTATAAACAATGTTGCATCAATGACATGTGCGTATAAACAATGTTGCATCAATGACATGTGCGTATAAACAATGTTGCATCAATGACATGTGCGTATAAACAATGTTGCATTAATGACATGTGCGTATAAACAATGTTGCATCAATGACATGTGCGTATAAACAATGTTGCATCAATGACATGTGCGTATAAACAATGTTGCATCAATGACATGTGTGTATAAACAATGTTGCATCAATGACATGTGTGTACAAACAATGTTGCATTAATGACATGTGTGTATAAACAATGTTGCATCAATGACATGTGTGTATAAACAATGTTGCATCAATGACATGTGTGTATAAACAATGTTGCATCAATGACATGTGTGTATAAACAATGTTGCATCAATGACATGTGTGTATAAACAATGTTGCTTTAATGACATGTGTGTATAAACAATGTTGCATCAATGACATGTGCGTATAAACAATGTTGCATCAATGACATGTGTGTATAAACAATGTTGCATCAATGACATGTGTGTATAAACAATGTTGCATCAATGACATGTGTGTATAAACAATGTTGCATTAATGACATGTGTGTATAAACAATGTTGCATCAATGACATGTGTGTATAAACAATGTTGCATCAATGACATGTGTGTATAAACAATGTTGCATCAATGACATGTGTGTATAAACAATGTTGCTTTAATGACATGTGTGTATAAACAATGTTGCATCAATGACATGTGCGTATAAACAATGTTGCATCAATGACATGTGTGTATAAACAATGTTGCATCAATGACATGTGTGTATAAACAATGTTGCATCAATGACATGTGTGTATAAACAATGTTGCATCAATGACATGTGTGTATAAACAATGTTGCATTAATGACATGTGTGTATAAACAATGTTGCATCAATGACATGTGCGTATAAACAATGTTGCATCAATGACATGTGCGTATAAACAATGTTGCATCAATGACATGTGTGTATAAACAATGTTGCATCAATGACATGTGTGTATAAACAATGTTGCTCCTTGCTGACGAGCGTGTTGTGTTGTGTAGTTTTGTGTAGTGTTGTGTTGTGTAGTGTAGTGTAGTGTTGTGTAGTTTTGTGTAGTGTTGTGTTGTGTAGTGTAGTGTTGTGTTGTGTAGTGTAGTGTAGTGTTGTGTAGTTTTGTGTAGTGTTGTGTTGTGTAGTGTAGTGTTGTGTTGTGTAGTGTAGTGTTGTGTTGTGTAGTTTAGTGTAGTGTTGTGTTGTGTAGTGTAGTGTAGTGTTGTGTAGTGTTGTGTTGTGTTGTGTAGTGTAGTGTTGTGTTGTGTAGTTTTGTGTAGTGTTGTGTTGTGTAGTGTAGTGTTGTGTTGTGTAGTGTAGTGTTGTGTTGTGTAGTTTAGTGTAGTGTTGTGTTGTGTAGTGTAGTGTAGTGTTGTGTTGTGTAGTGTAGTGTAGTGTTGTGTAGTGTTGTGTTGTGTTGTGTAGTGTAGTGTTGTGTTGTGTAGTTTTGTGTAGTGTTGTGTTGTGTAGTGTAGTGTTGTGTAGTTTAGTGTAGTGTTGTGTTGTGTAGTGTAGTGTAGTGTTGTGTTGTGTTGTGTTGTGTTGTGTGCCGTCAGCGTGAGGAAGGTGACGTGTGAAAGATGACATTTGAGCACTAATGAAATTCTCGCTGCATCATCTCAGATCTTCATCTGGGAAAGAAAGTGACTTGTGTCTTTATTTACTTCTTCCTGCTGACAAATGACCAGACAGACTTGCCACAAAATGACCGACCAGAAGGGGCGCCGGCTGGGAGAATCATCTGGGTGACGACTTTGATGCATTGGACTTAATATCTGCCTGACATTTTCACCACACATTTTGATCAGAGGATCCATCTCAACGTGTGGAGGATCCTGATAAACCAGGAGGGAACACACCCCCCCCCCCCACCCTCGCTGTGGGGAAAGTGGATTTGAAAGGTTTCAAAAAGTTTGGATTCTTCCTTGGAGTTTTGTCTTGTTAGTCTTGTCGCGTCATTACAACATTATAACAACGTTATAACAACATTATAACAACATTATAACAACATTATAACAACGTTATAACAACATTATAACAACATTATAACAACATTATAACAACATTATAACAACGTTATAACAACATTACGACTTGTGTTCCCCCACACGAGGGCAGAGATGACCTGTTAGAGAAAATATCTTTGACTTGTGTCTTTGGAGAAGATTCCTAAACATGTTAGAGCAATGATCTTTGACTTGTGTTTCTTTAATATTCCTAAAAACATCAGAGTTCTCCATTTATAGAGAAGATCTTTGACGTGTGGAAATAGTGTCAAAGCGCTTCAGGCTCCTTAAAAAGGGTAGAAAAGTGCTACACAAGTACAGCACATTTACCATTGTGTGTTCCCAAAAGATTCCTTAAAAACAAAAGTTGTCTTGTTACAGCGATGATCTTTGACTTGTATTTTTCCAACAGAGTCCTAAAAACGTCAGTTGTCCTGTTATAACGATGAGTTTTGACTAGTGTCTTTACAAAAGATTCCTTAAAAACAGAGTTGTAATATTTGAGAGATGATCTTTGACTTGTTTTTCTCCAAAAGATTCCTAAAAACGGCAGAGCTGTCCTGTTTCAGCGATGATCTTTGATTAGTGTTTTTCCAACAGATTCTTACAAACAGTAGAGTTGTCCTGTCATGTACATGATCTTTGACTTGTGTCTTTACAAAAGATTCCTTAAAAACAAAAGTTGTCTTGTTACAGCGATGATCTTTGACTTTTGTTTTTCCAACAGTCCTAAAAACGGCAGTGTTGTCCTTATATAGCGATGATCTTTGACGAGTTTATTTACAAAAGATTCCTTAAAAACAGTGTTGTAATGTTTGAGGGATGATCTTTGACTTGTTTTTCTCCAAAATATCCCTAAAAACAGCAAAGCTGTCCTGTTACAGCGATGATCTTTGACTAGTGTTTTTCCAACAGATTCTTACAAACAGTAGAGTTGTCCTTTCATAGCGATGATCTTTGACTTGTGTCTTTACAAAAGATTCCTTAAAAACAAAAGTTGTCTTGTACAGCGATGATCTTCGACTTGTGTTTTTCTAACAGAGTCCTAAAAACGGAAGTGTTGTCCTTTCATAGCGATGATCTTTGACTAGTGTCTTTACAAAAGATTCCTTAAAAACAGAGTTGTAATGTTTGAGAGATGATCTTTGACTTATTTATCTCCAAAAGATCCCTAAAAACGGCAGAGCTGTCCTGTTTCAGCGATGATCTTTGACTAGTGTTTTTCCAACAGATTCTTACAAACAGTAGAGTTGTCCTGTCATGTACATGATCTTTGACTTGTGTCTTTACAAAAGATTCCTTAAAAACAAAAGTTGTCTTGTTACAGCGATGATCTTTGACTTTTGTTTTTCCAACAGTCCTAAAAACGGCAGTGTTGTCCTTATATAGCGATGATCTTTGACGAGTTTATTTACAAAAGATTCCTTAAAAACAGTGTTGTAATGTTTGAGGGATGATCTTTGACTTGTTTTTCTCCAAAATATCCCTAAAAACAGCAAAGCTGTCCTGTTACAGCGATGATCTTTGACTAGTGTTTTTCCAACAGATTCTTACAAACAGTAGAGTTGTCCTTTCATAGCGATGATCTTTGACTTGTGTCTTTACAAAAGATTCCTTAAAAACAAAAGTTGTCTTGTACAGCGATGATCTTCGACTTGTGTTTTTCTAACAGAGTCCTAAAAACGGAAGTGTTGTCCTTTCATAGCGATGATCTTTGACTAGTGTCTTTACAAAAGATTCCTTAAAAACAGAGTTGTAATGTTTGAGAGATGATCTTTGACTTATTTATCTCCAAAAGATCCCTAAAAACGGCAGAGCTGTCCTGTTTCAGCGATGATCTTTGACTAGTGTTTTTCCAACAGATTCTTACAAACAGTAGAGTTGTCCTGTCATGTACATGATCTTTGACTTGTGTCTTTACAAAAGATTCCTTAAAAACAAAAGTTGTCTTGTTACAGCGATGATCTTTGACTTTTGTTTTTCCAACAGTCCTAAAAACGGCAGTGTTGTCCTTATATAGCGATGATCTTTGACGAGTTTATTTACAAAAGATTCCTTAAAAACAGTGTTGTGTCTTTACAAAAAATTCTTTAAAAAAACAATTTTAGCCAGGATCTTTGACTTGTGTCTTTACAAAAGATCCCTAAAAACAACATATTTGCATTGTTATGAAGATGATCTTTGACCTGTGTCTTTACAAAATAATTCCTAAAAAAACAGAGTTGTAATGTTTGCGAGATGATATCTGACTTGTGTTTCTCCAATAATTCTAAAAACATCAGACTCCTCTGTCTATGGAGAGGATCTTTGACGAGTGTTTTTCCCACAGATCCCTAAAAACAATAGAGTCGTCCTGTTAGAGCGATGATCTTTGACGAGTGTTTTTCCAACAGAGTCCTACAAACAGCAGTTGCTCACATCTGCCTGACATTTCTCAGCACAGATTTCCATCAGAGGATCCATCTGTACGTTTGGAGCGTCCTGATAACCGAGGCGGGTCTGTTTCCCCCCCCACCTCTCATGTGTGCGGTAAACATGGATTTAAAAGATTTGAAAAGTGTGAAAATTTGCCATGCTCCCTGCTAGTTTTGCCACGCCCTGATGCGCCCAAGCGAGCGCCTGGCGTCTGAGCACCAGTTGAGGCGAAATAGACGGTGGCGTTCATGGGAGTGACGCTAATGTGACAGAGCGCTCGCTAACATGCAAAGTCACTGGCAGTTCATAAGAATCCTGATAACTGGGCTCTAACATGCGGGCTGTCTGCGGCGCCAGATGCCAGCCGCTTTAGTCAGATGTCTTCTGGGCCCTGAGTTGGAGGCTGAATCACAGCCAAAGATTGTGCTCGTAAGACCAGCTTAATTCCTAATGTCTGCCAGTGTTATGTACGCACTATTTACATAAACCACCAGCCAACATTTACATAAACTAACTATTTACATAAACCACCAGCCAACATTTACAGCCAGTCTTTCCACAAACTGGGACTCAAAGTTGAAATGAAGGAGCTTTGACCATTCGAGAAGGACGTGAACTTGTCATCATCGTTACCACTGGTGGACCAGATGCAGAAATGAAAGACAGAATCAAAGTCTGAGGTTTCCAATCTTAAAAAAAACAAGAGAGAAAGGAGGGAGTTTAGTAGATCTTGGCTTCTGTGGTCCAGGCTAGCAGGCTGAGGTTAGCAGGCTGAGGCTAACAGGCTAAGGCTAGCAGGCTGAGGCTAGCAGGCTGAGGTTAGCAGGCTGAGGCTAACAGGCTAAGGCTAGCAGGCTGAGGCTAGCAGGCTGAGGTTAGCAGGCTGAGGCTAGAAGGCAGAGGCTAGAAGGCAGAGGCTAACAGGCTGAGGCTAGCAGGCTGAGGTTAACAGGCAGAGGCTAGCAGGCAGAGGCTAGCAGGCAGAGGCTAGCAGGCAGAGGCTAGCAGGCTGAGGTTAGCAGGCTGAGGCTAGAAGGCAGAGGCTAGAAGGCAGAGGCTAGAAGGCAGAGGCTAACAGGCTGAGGCTAGCAGGCAGAGGTTAACAGGCAGAGGTTAACAGGCAGAGGTTAACAGGCAGAGGCTAGCAGGCAGAGGCTAGCAGGCAGAGGCTAGCAGGCAGAGGCTAGCAGGCAGAGGCTAGCAGGCTGAGGCTAGCAGGCTGAGGCTAGCAGGCAGAGGCTAGCAGGCTGAGGTTAGCAGGCTGAGGCTAGAAGGCAGAGGCTAGAAGGCAGAGGCTAACAGGCTGAGGCTAGCAGGCTGAGGCTAGCAGGCAGAGGCTAGCAGGCTGAGGCTAGCAGGCTGAGGCTAGCAGGCAGAGGCTAGCAGGTTGAGGCTAGAAGGCAGAGGCTAGAAGGCAGAGGCTAGCAGGCAGAGGCTAGAAGGCAGAGGCTAGAAGGCAGAGGCTAGCTGGCTGAGGTTAGCAGGCTGAGGCTAGCAGGCCGAGGTTAACAGGCAGAGGTTAACAGGCAGAGGTTAACAGGCAGAGGTTAACAGGCAGAGGCTAGCAGGCAGAGGCTAGCAGGCAGAGGCTAGCAGGCTGAGGCTAGCAGGCTGAGGCTAGCAGGCAGAGGCTAGCAGGCTGAGGTTAGCAGGTTGAGGCTAGAAGGCAGAGGCTAGAAGGCAGAGGCTAGCAGGCAGAGGCTAGCAGGCAGAGGCTAGAAGGCAGAGGCTAGAAGGCAGAGGCTAGCTGGCTGAGGTTAGCAGGCTGAGGTTAGCAGGCTGAGGCTAACAGGCTGAGGCTAGCAGGCTGAGGCTAGCAGGCTGAGGTTAGCAGGCTGAGGTTAGCAGGCTGAGGCTAGAAGGCAGAGGCTAGAAGGCAGAGGCTAACAGGCTGAGGCTAGCAGGCTGAGGTTAGCAGGCTGAGGTTAGCAGGCTGAGGTTAACAGGCAGAGGCTAGCAGGCTGAGGCTAGCAGGCAGAGGCTAGCAGGCTGAGGCTAGCAGGCTGAGGCTAGCAGGCTGAGGTTAGCAGGCTGAGGTTAGCAGGCTGAGGCTAGCAGGCTGAGGCTAGCAGGCTGAGGCTAGCAGGCTGAGGCTAGCAGGCAGAGGCTAGCAGGCAGAGGCTAGCAGGCTGAGGTTAGCAGGCTGAGGCTAGCAGGCTGAGGCTAGCAGGCCGAGGCTAGCAGGCCGAGGCTAGCAGGCCGAGGCTAGCAGGCCGAGGTTAGCAGGCTGAGGTTAGCAGGCTGAGGCTAGCAGGCTGAGGCTAGCAGGCTGAGGCTAGCAGGCAGAGGCTAGCAGGCAGAGGCTAGCAGGCTGAGGTTAGCAGGCTGAGGCTAGCAGGCTGAGGCTAGCAGGCTGAGGCTAGCAGGCTGAGGCTAGCAGGCAGAGGCTAACAGGCTGAGGCTAGCAGGCTGAGGTTAGCAGGCTGAGGCTAGCAGGCCGAGGCTAGCAGGCCGAGGCTAGCAGGCCGAGGCTAGCAGGCAGAGGCTAGCAGGCAGAGGCTAGCAGGCAGAGGCTAGCAGACTGCAGAGCTAAGTCTAAGGTAGAGTACCATCTGGCGTCGGCGCCGAGTGGAGTCCAAACATATCTAGGCTGCAGGTTGATGGCAAGCAGGTGAGTTGATTAGTGAGCTGGGATCAGCCATGCCAGACAGAGTTGGATCCAAGCCTATTCCCAAAACACGCCGACTCTCACAGAGACACACACTGTGACAGAAGTCATTCATATTCTCCAAAAAATTGTCGTCGTTCTGAATTTAAATCTAAGGCTATGTCTACACTAAACTGGATAATCCCTTAAATCAGGGGTCGGCAACCCAAAATGTTGAAAGAGCCATATGGGACCAAAAATACAAAAACAAATCTGTCTGGAACCGCAAAAAATTAAAAGCCATATTACATACAGATTGATTGATTGATACTTTTATTAGTAGATTGCACAGTACAGTACATATTCCATACAATTGACCACTAAATGGTAACACCCCAATAAGTTTTTCAACTTGTTTAAATCGGGGTCCACGTTAATCAATTCATGGTAAGTAGTAGATAGTGTGTCATGAGATATAAATTGAATTAAGAAGACTTAAAGGAAACTAAATGAGCTCAAATATAGCCTCAAATGCCCCCTTTTTAGACCAGTTGATCTGCCGTTTCTTTTCTTTTTCTCCTATGTCCCACTCTCCCTTGTGGAGGGGGTCCGGTCCGATCCGGTGGCCATGTACTGCTGTCCTGTGTATCGGCTGGGGACATCTCTGCGCTGCTGATCCGCCTCCGCTTGGGATGGTTTCCTGCTGGCTCCGCTGTGAACGGGACTCTCGCTGCTGTGTTGGATCCGCTTTGGACTGGACTCTCGCGACTGTGTTGGATCCATTATGGATTGAACTTTCACAGTATCATGTTAGACCCGCTCGACATCCATTGCTTTCCTCCTCTCCAAGGTTCTCATAGTCATCATTGTCACCGACGTCCCACTGGGTGTGAGTTTTTCCTTGCCCTTATGTGGGCCTACCGAGGATGTCGTAGTGGTTTGTGCAGCCCTTTGAGACACTAGTGATTTAGGGCTATATAAGTAAACATTGATTGATTGATTGAAATGAGGCATAATGATGCAATGTGTACATATAGCAAGCCTAAATAGCATGTTAGCATGGATTAGCTTGCAATCATGCCGTGACCAAATATGTCTGATTAGCACTCCACACAAGTCAATAACATCAACAAAACTCACCTTTGTGCATTCATGCACAACATTAAAAGTTTGGTGGACAAAATGAGACAGAAAAAGAAGTAGCATAAAACACGTCTTAGAAAGTGTGTGCTACAGTTTGTACGTGTAAAGAATGCAGGTACGAGCTTTTAAACATAAGCCGTTAACTGCTGCCAATCAAATGGTGAATAAGATACTCTATAGCAGGGGTGCCCATTACGTCGATCGCGAGCTACCAGTCGACCGCGGGGGGTGTGTCAGTCCATCTCCAGCCAGGCTTTTAAAAAAAATAGACCTAAAAATGAGTGATCATCAATCTTCACCAAGACGTCACTTAAATGACATTCACGGTACCGGAGGGTCTTGTGAGATGACGCTGGCTGCTGCAAGATCATTATTATGAAAATATGACCGAGAGGAAGGCGAGAAACACTTTTTATTTCAACAGACTCTCGCGCCGTACCTTCCGTCAAAACTCCAAAGGCCGACTGCACATTTCCTATCTTCACAATAAAAGCCCTGCTTCATGCTGCCTGCGCTAACTAAATACAGAGTCTCGGAAAACTGGCGTGCACAAGCGATCCCTTTCCGAGACTCTTATTTTGTTAGCGCAGGCAGCATGAAGCAGGGCTTTTATTGTGAAGATAGGAAATGTGCAGTCGGCCTTTAGAGTTTTGACGGAAGGGACGGCGCGAAAGTCTGTTGAAATAAAAAGTGTTTCTCGCCTTCCTCTCTGTCATTTTTTCATAATAATGAACTGGCAGCAGCCAGCGTCATCTCACAAGACCCTCGGGTGCCGTGAATGTCAATCAAGCAAGCTACGGAATTTGCCGCCAATGTTTTTCTTGTAAAGTGTATGGAAGCTGGATGAATTAGATGCCAAAAACCAACCACTTTCATGTGGTATTGTACAGAAAGGACAACTTTTTTTGTCCTCCATTTGAAAATGTGGGCGTTATCATCATTACTGTCTGATTCCAATCAATGCAAGTCATCAGAATCAGGTAATACACCAACTTATATTCTTGTCTTTGTGAAAGAAAGACATCTATATGTGTTACACATGCTTGTATTATCATTAAACACATTTAACTTGTTTACAAAAATGTCTCTTTCATAAATAAATGAATATAAATGATATATATAAATGAGGTAGATCCCCTCGAGTTGGTCAATTGAAAAGTAGCTGGCCTGCAGAAAAAGTGTGGGCACCCCTGCTCTATAGGGTTCATATGTTAATAAATCTGACTGTGATGAAGTCAGTGCCTCACCAGCCATGAACCTCACCACACGTCACTGCACAGTGACAATGTCGGCAGTAGCGTTTTGTTGTTGTTATGTTGCCCAATTTGTTTATGTGTTTCTATCACACGTTGTCGTTGGCTTTTTATGTCCACCTATTCCCGACCCCTGAGTCTCAAGGGTGCAAACAATCTGGACCAGGACTGCAGTTTGGTTGAGCGGGGTGAGACGCACCACGTGTTCATCTCCGCTAAGCGAATATAGCTCGCCCAGCATGATGAATTGTTCACATGCCCTTGAGCCAAACACACACACACACAAACGTGTATATATATTTATAAATGGTGTAGCCAATGGACGAGGGTTATTTAGTCCCTGCCATTAACACTAATCAAAACCCCCTTCACCTGATAAGAGCTGCAGGGGTCATGGAGCTGCTACCACCGGCCAGATTTTCCTGCTTGCTAACCAGCTTTAAACAATGTGCCACCGGCGGGGAGCGTGGGGGTGATGAAAGGATCCCGGTGTGACATTTATTCCTTTGGATTGTAAAGAAAAGAGCGCAGAGGTGACAGTGGTTGTGTGGGTAAGAACAGCGGCGAAATACACGGGTGAACACGCCACACACGACACGTTCTGTTTCCACCGTTTGAAAGGAAATTGACGAGCAAAAGTAACCTGAACATGTTTGTGCTAGTTTCAGCCCAGCAGGTGTCCTGATGACCAAAGATGACAGAGGACCAAAGGTAACCTGAACATGTTTGTGCTAGTTTCAGCCCAGCAGGTGTCCTGATGACCAAAGATGACAGAGGACATGACTGCAAAGTCGAGCCTTACAAAACCACTTACCGTATTTCCTTGAATTGCCACCAGGTGTATAGTATGCACCTGCCTACAATTACTGCCGGGTCAAACTCATTTTGCTAAATATTATTTTTATTAGCGCATGTCTACACTTTCCGCCAAGTCGAACTCGTTTCGCACAATAATTAGCGCATGCTTAGCATTACCGCCGGCTCAGGATTAACGCCGGGTCAAACTCGTTTTGCAAGATATTATTTTTATTAACTCATGTCTAGAAACACTTCACCTGTCATCATTTTCAAAATGGAGGAGGCTGACTTCAATAATCTGAAATTGCATAAAGGGAAGAAGATTAAAAGCTATTCAGGAGGATTTAAGGTCCAAGCTATTGAATTAACTAAAAAGAACAGTAAGCAGCTATGTTTTATCAATATACCGTAGCTGCGTGTGTCAAATATGAGTCATTAAATGACTCCCGCCTCCTGGTGGTAGAGGGCGCTAGTGATCCTTCTTGCGACTACTCGGCTGCAGAAGAAGTGACAACAAGCAGCAAGAGTGAGCAGCGATCGTTTGCACTTTTAACATGGAGGATTACATATCTAAAATAAAACAGTTTTCTAAACTGGACTTTCAATGGAAGCAGGAGGTAATAAAGGAAGATCTCCATCGAGACAGAGAGACTTTTAGAACTGAAGAAAGATAAGGAAGACTTCTATAAACAAGTTATCGATGCTTTTGATCAGAAGGAGCTGCGCATGGACTTCATTTATAAGTAAAGGTAAGACCATAATGTTTTTTTATATCAAATGTGCTTGTCACAATGGTATCCTTACATCACACTCAAATTTATAAGCGCAGGCCTAAATTTACCGCATGCCTTTGATAAGCACCGGAGTGAGAAGAGGTTTTAAATTAATTAGCGCCCTGGCAGCAATTCAAGGAAATACGGTAGTTGGATGCGATCGACTCATACGTAGTCATGGAAACACAATGAACATCTTTCAAGCATCAAACTGAACTAATATTCAAGAAAAATCGTAACTTTCATGCCTTCCGAGTTCTGTCGTCCAGTAGAATACACTAACTCAACAACGGTCTCTTTTCCACCCCAGGAATTTGTTACGCAACCTGAGATTTTGAAAAACGATCCTGATCATTTAGCGCAGAACTGAGAGGAATTCTGCCTGCCAGGTGCGTTCTTGCAGGAGGAGTCAACCTGCGAACATTTCCAGATGACCCTGTTGGACCCAACAGTCACAGGTCCGGTCCCTTGGGAGATTTCACAAGTGTTTATTCCAAACAGGTTGTTCTGATCCGCCGCCCAGATCATTTATTGTTTTGGTTTTTGAGTCCTTTTGTGTTTTGCCCATCGTTTTGGTCTCTTCCTGGTCTTAGTTTTTGCACTTCCTTATCTTGTCTCCATGGTTTCTGATTTGTTCCACCTGCTCTTGTTTCTGACGCGCACCTGTTTTGATTATTGCTTTAGTATTTAAGCCTGCCTTCGGCCATCAGTTCATTCTTGATCCATTGTTTGCCTCATGCAACAATCATGTTGGTATTTCTTGTATGTCTTTACTATTGCTAAGTCTCGCCTTAGCTTCGCGTGCGCTCGGCAAATCTATTGTGGACTCCTCAACTCGATGCTAGTTAGCATTAGCCTCTCGTTCGTTCGGCACGCCTTTTCTTTTGCCCTTTGTACCAGTGTTCTTTCGTTTTTGTAAATTAAATCAAGTCTGTCCCACAATTCCTGCCTGTCTTGGTCCCCGTGCATCTTGGGGTGACTCAACACGAATCACAATTAATTCCAACGTGACAGAGGTCACTGGTGGGTAAATGTCACTCCCACAGGCAAGCCAGCCCCAGGTGAAGAATTATTCACTTTTTACCGTAGAAGAGCAGACCAGTCCACTGGGTCAAGGACTCCATGGTCAGACCAGGGCTCAAGGAGTCCTTGGTCAGACCAGGGGTCAAATAGTCCATGGTCAGACTAAAGTTCACCAAGGTGGGGGCAAGTCCAAGGCTATCAATGGGGGGAGTTTGTCAAAATAATGTGTAACTATTTGGGTTATATGGTATACTGGTATTACTATAGTACCGCGATACTAATGAATCATATTTGATACTTTACTATACCACCTCTAAAAAGTACCGGTCCCCCACCCGTCATGTCATGCAGACGTGCATGTTTCCATGGCGACTACTAAAGTACAAGTGATAACTATACATTCTTCACTACTCACCGCAGCACCCCAGACTCATTACATTGGGTGTGTTGAAACTGGTCTATAGTTTCCAAAGTTACGTCAAGTTATCACTCGATCCAATTGTTAACTATTCAGAAGATCATCTTAACTGTTAATACACTACACACATGTGAATGAAGGGCATACTTAGGCAACAGCCATACATGTCACACTAAGGGTGGCCGTATGAACAAAGCCAACACTGTCATAAACATATAGTGAGACCACACTAAACAACACGGTCATAAACATGTGCCATATAGTGAGACCACAGTAAACAACACTGTCATAAACATGTGCCATATAGTGAGACCACACTAAACAACACTGTCATAAACATGTGCCATGTAGTGAAACCACACTAAACAACAATAACAATCACATAATATATATATATATATATATATATATATATATATATATATATATATATATATATATATATATATATATATATATATATATAGTCACTAGAGAAAAGTGCTATATAAATATAATTTAGCCATGCGATGAGGTAGCGACTTGTCCAGGGTGTACACTGCCTTCCGCCCGATTGTAGCTGAGATAGCCACCAGCGACCCCAAAAGGAATAAGCGGTTGAAAATGGATGGATGGATAAATATATTTTACTACTATTTACTATACTCAGGTTTTTTCCGTTGTATAGTATTCATTTCTCTGCAATATTTTACAGTAATGTATATTTTTTCTTCTTTTAATGCTAATCACTTGTGTATTAGTTGATACTGAGTATCAGGAAAGTATTTACACTTTGTGAAGTGAATTATAATTTATATAGCGCTTTTCTCTAGTGACTCAAAGTGCTTTTACATAGTGAAACCCAATATCAAGTTCCATTTAAAGCAGTGTGGGTGGCACTGGGAGCAAGTGGGTCAAGTGTCTTGCCCAAAGGCACAACGGCAGTGACTAGGATGGTGGAGGCGGGGATCGAACCTGGAACCCTCAAGTTGCTGGCATGGCCACTCTACCAACTGAGTTATGGTAGGCTTTCCCAAATTTTTCTTTTGTTACATTCTTATTCCAAAATTGGGATAAATTCATTTTTGTCCTTAAAATTCTACACACAATACCCCATGATGACAAGGTAAAAAGTAAAAGAAAACAAAATTATTGATAGCCTTTGTTCAATATTTTCCTGATGGAACCTGTGGCAGTGATTCCAGCCTCCAGTCTTTTTGAATACGACGCCACAAGCTTAACTTTGTCACTTAACTTTGACACCTAACTTTGTCACCAATCTGCCTCATTATCCTGCTTTTCAGCTGGCCAAAAGTGTCTCCATTAGAAGCTCCCATGCACATCAGGACTTTATGGGATGGCAAATCCAGCGTCCAGCCAGGGTGAGAATGTTTCGTGAAGAGGCTGACGACACGTAGACCAGGTCTAGAAGTCAAACTAAAAGACATTACACTACTGTCAGCATAACAACGTGCACAAAGAAATACAACATGAGCTAAAACAATATTAAACATGACAGCAGTTGTACTTGTGTTCATTGTCCAGGCGGGTCCTCCAAAAAGACACACATACACACACACACACAGTCAGGGGCCTATACAGTATAGATTAGTTATTGACCAGCCCTCATGAAAGATGCAGTTATGTAAATGAGCTGCGGGTGAGTGAGTGCAGGTCAAAGGTCAAAAGCAGCTGCTTCCACTCCAACTTCAGATCTTGCAGAGCAGCACAAACCTCCGCTGTCATAATAATTTACTAGAAAAATATCCCAGACTGCAGTCTTCATTTCATTAGTCAGGACCGTCACATTAAATATTCCTCAGTGGGACTTTTTTGTTTGAGGGACACAAACTGTGTCTGAGTGCAGCAAGGAGGAGATGACTACCAAAATATACATAGTGGGCATCATGGAGCTAAGTCATTAGTAAGCCTTACAAAAAACATACATACATATATATATATATATAAATGTATGTATGTATATATATATATATATATACACACACACACACATACACAATTATACACATATATACACAAATATAAGTATATATGTATATACACACACATACACACAACATAAATATACACACACATATACATATAAACACATATATAAATGTATACACATACATACAGTATATACACAAACACACATTTATACATATATTTATACAGTATATATATATATATGTATGTGTATATACATATACACATCCCTGTGTACATATATACATTCATACACATATATATATTTACAAGTATACACACACATACACATGTATACACAAAACATATATATATATATATACACATACATATAAACACATATACATACACATACAGTATATACACAAACACACATGAATTCACGTTTATACACGCACATACATACATATACGTGTATACATACATGTAAATATGTATACACGTAAACATGTAAAAACATACACACATTTTATATATATACATACACACACATATGTATTTATATATGCGCACACACGCATTTATACACATATATATATATATATATATAGACACTCACATATATAGATATATACACACACATATATACACCTTGCGCCCGATTGTAGCTGAGATAGGCACCAGCGCCCCCTGTGACCCCAAAGGGAATAAGTGGTAGAAAATGGATATATGTATATATATATATATATATCTATATATATACACACACACACATATATATATATATGTGTGTGTGTGTGTGTGTGTCCTCCTACACACACACACACACACATACATACATATATATATACATATACATATACATATATATATATATACACATACATATACATATACATACATATATATATATATATATATATATATATATATTATATATACACAAACAACTAAACACACGCATGCATACATTTATGTATATACAAATAGTTTATACACATATATACATATATATGTACACACAAATACACATTTATACATATATACACACACATATATATATACACACAAATACACTTTTATACACATATATACAAACACAAATATACACAGATTTTTACATATATATACAAACACAATGATGGACAGCAGATATACACACACAATGATGGACAGCAGATATATACACACAATGATGGACAGCAGATATACACACACAATGATGGACAGCAGATATACACACACAATGATGGACAGCAGATATATACACACAATGATGGACAGCAGATATATACACACAATGATGGACAGCAGATATATACACACAATGATGGACAGCAGATATATACACACAATGATGGACAGCAGATATATACACACAATGATGGACAGCAGATATATACACACAATGATGGACAGCAGATATACACACACAATGATGGACAGCAGATATATACACACAATGATGGACAGCAGATATATACACACAATGATGGACAGCAGATATATACACACAATGATGGACAGCAGATATATACACACAATGAGTTGATTGGCCATTCAACATGAAAGCAATTTAAAGAGAAAAACACAAGTACTATATACACATATACAATTTAAAGAGATAAAACACAAGTACTATATACATATATACAATTTAAAGAGATAAAACACAAGTACTATATACATATATACAATTTAAAGAGATAAAACACAAGTACTATATACATACATACAATTTAAAGAGACAAAACACAAGTACTATATACATATATACAATTTAAAGAGATAAAACACAAGTACTATATACATATATACAATTCCATTTAAACTAATCAGTGTCTCTGGATCTTGTTTAAATCTCAGTTCAGATAATAGTTCTTGGGAAAAAAAAGGATGGCAGTACAGTCCATGTCCTGCAGGTAAAGTGAGAATAGGAAAGAGTTGGCTGGAGAGTCTCCTACCTGCCCAGACAGAGCAGGTGGTGCTCAGCTTCCTGGCTGGAATCTTCCAAAACCCATCCTGGACTAGGTCAGGGGTCGGGAACCTTTTTGGCTGAGAGAGCCAAAAAGCCAAATATTTTAAAATGTATTTTTGTAAGAGCCATATAATATTTTTTTTTACACTGAACAAAACTAAACGCGTGCATTTTTAAGTAAGACAAACATTTCTAGAGTATAATAAGTCTCTTATTATTTGTAATAATATGTTTTTTCTCGAGCTAACTGTGGAGGGGGCGTGGCTTGCTGGCCTGCAACGAACTGGGATGTGCCAGGACCGGCCTCGAAATCAGTGACAGGTGCGTAGATGGCCCACCTGGGCCTTGTTATCTAATCACCTGTCGCTCTGTTATAAGCAGCAGCTAGGAAGAGAGACGGGGTTGGGGCTGGAGCCAGAGCGCGAGCGAAAACGAAAGAGAAAAATACAATTGCTGGAAAGCAACTGAGAGACTTATTGAAAAATAAAACAATATCGAAACCCCGAAACAGGCTTTTATGTTGGTTCTTGGTGGTCTGAAGAACCCCCAGGAGGACAAGCCCCACACTAACCAATAATAAATAAATAACTTCTTATCATTAACGCAAATTCTTGAACGGGTGCGGTAGAAAACAGATGGATGGATTAAAAATGCATGAGAATGTTTTATATTTTGAACATTCTTTTTAACACTGTGATTACAAGTGGAATTATTCATTATTTATCGTGTTAAGCAATGTCAGCTCAGATTTATCCGAGAGCCAGATGCAGTCATCAAAAGAGCCACATCTGGCTCTAGAGCCATAGGTTCCCTAACCCTGGACTTGGTGATTATTTTCCTTAGCTCGCCATCCAAAAGAGAAACCTGGCCTGTGTAAGAGCCAGAAGCTTTCTTATATATCCATGTCTACACAAATCTTCATTAAATAACACTAAATTGCGTTATTTAGTATTCATAATATATTATCCAACGATATACAATCAAGTATTCATAATGAATATTCAATAATTTCTAGTTCTTTCCTCAATATTGTACAATATAACTCAATAAAAAACAGAATCACAATATGCAATAAAATGCTAAAATAACCATTAGCAGCATAATTATGAGCAACACAAAGCAGTCAGTGCACTAAATGTGCTTTTGATCTAAACACATAAAAGTACATTCCATACACAAATGTGATCATTAGTTGAAGTCATAAACATTTTATATGGAAGATTGAGAATATTCCAGAAAGAAGAAAGATGAATGCTTCAAGT